>NW_026651553.1:745000-912904 GCF_028751815.1 Salvia miltiorrhiza
TGAATTCGAATTAAGATTATAAAATTGGAGTTAGATAACATGAAAATGAATTAAGGATTATGAAATTGGAATTAGATTAGATGAAATCAAATTAGAATTATAAAATTGGAGTAAGATTAGATGAAATTGAATTGGGAATTATGAAATTTGAGTTAAATTGGGGATTAATCAATTGAAGTTAGATTACATGAAATTCAATTGCGGATTATGAAACAGGAGTATGATTAATTAGAATGGAACTGGGGATTAATCAATTGGAGTTAGATTACATGAAATTCAATTGGGGATTATGAATTGGAGTTATATTATATGAAATCCAATTGAGGATTGTAAAATTGAAGTTAGTGAAAAATCGATAGGGGATTCTCAAATTGAAGTATGATTAGTGAAAAATCGATTGAGAATTCTCAAATTCAAGTATGACTAGTGGGAAATCATTTGGGGATTATGAAATTGAAGTGTAATTAGTGAAAAATCATTTGGGGATTCTCAAATTGAAGTATGATGGGTGGAAAATCGATTGAGGATTCTAAAATTTAAGTATGATTGGTGGAAAATCGATTGATGATTCTAAAATTGAAGTATGATTAATGGAAAATCAATTAAGGATTCTCAAATTCAAGTGGGGGATTATGAAATTGAAATAAGATTAGTGGAAAATCATTGGGTGATTATGAAATTGAAATAAGATTAGTGGAAAATCATCGGGGATTATGAAATTGAAATAAGATTAGTGAAAAATCGATTGGGGATTATCAAATCCAAGTATGATTAGTAGGAAATCATCTGGGATTATAAAATTGAAATAAGATTAGTGAAAAATCGATTGAGCATTATGAAATTGAAATAAGATTAGTGAAAAATCGATTGGGGATTCTCAAATTGAAGTATGATTAATGGAAAATAGATTGAGGATACTAAAATTGAAGTATGATTAGTGAAAAATCGATTGGGGATTCTCAAATTCAAGTATGATTAGTGAAAAATTATTTGGGGATTCTCAAATTCAAATATAACTAGTACGCCCTCCCGTGCGATGCACGGCGAGCATCGAAATTATACGACTTTTTAAATAATTATAATTTATTAGTTCCAAGTCTATTTTTATATATTTTATAATATATGCATATGTAAGAATAATAATATTTTCAAATTAATGCATACAACAATATGAAAATTTTAAACATTAATTATAACTTCATTGTGTTTTTATTTAAGCATGAATTAAACCTAGTATCACTCACACACACACACACACACACACACATATATATATATATATATATATATAATTTTTATCATTAGCTCATTGGACCACTATGAGAAAATTATTATCCGTTTAAATTAATATTATTCTACATCACAATTTAAAAGAGAAATTTGTTTGTGAGTAATAATACTTATTGATTATCACGTGAAAACTCATCATCTATCTTATATAAATAAGTAGCTATAAAAAGTATAAATACTTAGCTATAAAAACTATGAGTGTAATCTCTCAGTAAATACCTGTATCATATTTTATATAATTTGATCACATAATTATGTTTATTTTTTAAAAAAATATTAACTATATATACGAAAAAGGATTAAAAATTGAATGAATAATATTAAATATATATACTAAATTATACTGAATCATCTATTCAAAAGTTCAACATTAGATGCTCACTAAAGTGCACTAATGCGGCACAAATAATATGTGGAATTAGTCTTTTAAATATTTTAAAATATAGTTACTTTTTTAATTTAAAATATCTTAAAGTTTTCTATTACTAAAATAATTTTATTTAATATTTCTAAAAATAATATATGAAGTAATAATAAGGATAAAATAGAATAATTATATATAAGTTATATTTTAATATTTATGTAAAAGATTAAAAATTAATTTAACGAAAAATAATAATATTGTATACGAAGAAAATTTCATTTAATACACACGTCATATAAAGGAGGTAATATGAATAGATCGACCACACTATATCAAAGTTTATATAAAAAAATGGATAGATGAGCATTATTTTAGAAAAAAATTGTTGGGCGTAAATCTCTTTAGATATGAAAATTTAAAATGGGCCGAATTAAATAATTCAAGCTCGTTATGATATAGTAATAAATTATAAAATAAAATTATTAGGTAAACAGATATGAAACAAAATAAAATATACCAACAAACGTTAATTATAGTATTAAAAATCAATCTTCATTACATACATCATTATTCTCTTGGCACAACATTAGTTATTTAGTTATACTCCAATTATTTACACCAAACTCAAACTCAAAAAAATATCATTTAATTATCTTTTTTCAGTTTACTTTTTATACTTCAATCATATTATATATATATATATATATATATATAAATTATACAAAATATACATTCACCCCAAAAAATTTCAATTTCTAATTTTATATAAAATAAATATTATACCTAAATTTAATTATTAATAAATAAAAAGTATTAAATCTATTATATATTAAGTAAGTAAAAAAAATACACAATTTAAAAAATAAAATACGTCAAACATATGGTCGAACACATAAATTTAAAGCAAATTCATTTGAAGTATTAATTAGGCCTAAAAAGAAAGAATATAACCATAAACCTAGCAATTATAGAAAGCAATAATTAAATTAATTAAGTCTAACAATTAGTTGAAGCCCAAATTATAAAAATACAACATAAGAAAGAATCCCTATTTGAAACCCAAAATTCACGCCCAAATTTCAGTCGGCGCTCTTCTTCTTCTTCACTCTACACGCACACCCATTCTCCGCCCTTCTTTTCTTCACGTACATTTCTCAGAACCGCTGAGGCCATCTCGTCGCCGCATGGACAGATCCGCGCCGCCTTCTCTAGCAGCAGCCGCAACACGCCACATCGCCTTTTTTACTCGCCATCTCCACCTCTCTTTCACTCTATGTATTTTCCGTAGCCCCGCATCTCTCTCACCTATCACTCATCGTCGTATGGATCATCCTGCCTTCAAAAACAGAAGCCGCAGCACCACTCAGGCACCCAGAAGTCTGCCTCTCCGGCCTCGGCTCCCCCATATGGCCTTAAAAATAGCAGCCAACACGTAGCTCATGTATGCCTTCAAGCATCCCTTTTTTCTTCTCATTCTCCTTCTCCATCCACGAATTTTGAATACTTAGAAGCTGTGATCCTGTGGGTTCGCGAATTTTTTAAAAAAATTCGGCTACAATTTCTTGAGAACACCGATTTAGTGGAACAATCTTTGATACATTGAGAAATAAAATAGTGCATTGCTTTGAACTGTGTAATTCTTTCAGGGAATGAGTGCAGAGAGAAGTGGGAAATGATAAATGAAAATGATTTGGTATTTATAACTTGTAAATCTGAACGTTGTTTTTGTAGCAGTTTGTTATTGCCTTTTAGTAGTGGGTTGCTGCAGTTTATTTGTTAATTGGTGTAGTGGGTAGTTATGGAATGCATAAATATGGTGGAGAAAGTTTTAGGATAGAAAATGAAGAGAATGCCGTGGAATGCCTTCAATATATTTGCCCTTTACATGTAGTTTTATTTGCTAAATTGCCACAAACTGTGTTTTCATATAATAGATAGATTAGTGGAAAATTATTTGAGGATTCTAAAATTTAAGTATACTCGATACTTTGGGTGATAGCAATTATTACTCCCTCCGTCCACGAAATGAGTACCCATATTTCCTTTTTCGTCCGTCCACGAAATGAGTACCCATTTCCCTTTTTGGCAAGTGTACCCCACATATCTCTTTAATTAATACATTCAAAAAGTGGGACCCTTAAACTATTCACACTACACTCCATACATTTCTTAAAACCCGTGCCGTCCACAAATGGGTACTCATTTCGTGGACGGAGGGAGTATTTGACATGCGATTATATTGCAATAAGGAACCGTGTCCTGCTAATAACAGGATGATAATATCATCTCGAGGAACTTAATAAGTTTATCATATTAAACCCTGTAGGTGGAATTAGTTCCATTATTATCCTGTAGGTGGAATTAGTTCCAATACGATAATAAGTTTAAGTGTTAGCACTTGAGATGTCATTTATAATTAAATGACTGGTTAATTAATTAATTGATTGTCAGAGGAATTAATTAATTAATGGATATTGGATATCTTAAACACGAGGATTAATTAAGTCTAATACTAGCCCCGACTCACCTAAAGACTAAAGAGGTAATTTAGTATTAATTTTCTAGTTGAATAAATTAATACTTGTGTCTCGATTTTGTTATAGGCTAAATAAGAAAATCGAGCACTGGGAGACCAAACTTTATTCAAGCTAGTAGATCCCCGCTTGGCCCAATAAAGGCTTAGCTTCTTATGGGGCGTCCTTTTTCTCCATCTCTTTAGGCCTTTGGGTTTAATTAGTTTATGAGCTTATTATTTAGGTATGATTAATACCTAGTATAAATAATAAGAGAACCCAAAATCTAATTACTTGTGACATTACGTAAGATCAAAAAGAGAGAAATATGTGAGAGCACAGAGAGAGGAGACGCGGCGCTTTCTAGTGGGAGATGACTTGAAGATCGTTGCCATCCAACGTCAAGTCTTGCCATGAGCCATGAGAACAAGTTGGAAGATCAACTCAGGAGTCGATCATTGCCAGATTTGCAAGTAACATTATTTTCTTTTGTTGTAGTCACTGATTTTTGTATGTATTTGTTTGATATCTGAAATGGATCATGAGCACGTGAATCATATGTCAAAATATGATTCCTACAGAACATTCGAGAAACGATTCATCAATCATCAAATCACTCTAGATTCATCTTAATAAAAAAAATGTTCTGCTGAATAAAGTAATATTATTCGTGAATATATGCAACGAATATTCATAATTTTTCAATGAATACAAATATAAAAATATTGAATATTTGTGTTGTGCTTCTTTTTCAATGAATAAAAATACAAAAATATTGAATAAATAAACATCAGTTTCGAATACCTATCAAATTTATACAAACGCCACCTAAATTATCTAAACAAATATTTTCTCAAAAACTCCCAATTGAATAGCAAACCTAGGTGACGACTCTCTTTCTCGATTGTTGAGGGGCGGTGGCTTCTTGCTGCTTTTCACAATGCATGTGTGTGTATGTGAGAGAGAGAGGCGGGCGGCTAGGGCACGACGGCGGTGATCGTGGCTTTGCCTGTGGCGGTTGCGGGTTGAAGGTAGATACAGGGCAGAGAGGCGAGGGAGATGAGGATGCATGCGGCGGTGAAGGCGATGAACCGAGGTGACTAGGGCATGGAGACGGCAAGAACTGCAGCGGTTTGTCCGAATCGAGACTTCCTTTGTTGTTCGAACTTAATATTGAACAAAAAACTGTTGTAACCCTTACATATTGTGCGTCGTCGCTGATTATTCAAAAGAAATCTGAGAGAAAATCCGTACCTGCCTCGATTCCAGCTTACTTGCACCGATTATTTTCTTCTTTTCTACCATTTTCATCCTCTATTTCCATGGTATGGATGTTCGAAAAAGACCCTATTCTATTTCCTACAGAGCAACCAAAAAATTTCGAACTAACCTTCTTCGATTTGATGGAATCGGAAGCCGAGTTTGGTTTCCTTTTCGAACATACCTCGTTCGATTTGCTGGAATCGAAAGGTGAAATATGTTCGGTGGTCTTCAATTTGCAGAAAATATGGTAGCTTTAGCCCCTTTTTTCGAATGACCTGAGGAAGAAGAAGGAGTTGAAGCGTGAATTTTGGGAGGGACTTCTAAATTAACCACTCTCGAATGAAAGATCGTACCATGGTCTTGAATGAAAGATGTTTCGCTTTAGACATTAATCATTCTTAATGCACTTACATAAAAATAAAATACTAGTAATATTTTTGCCTACCATTTATACTATCTTTTACGGGATGAGGCCATGGAAGGATTAAAATTCTTACCTAGACCATTCATTTTGATGAAAGTGAGGAATATTATTAAATTACCAATATTCATAACTTTTTTTAGCTTACGAGAACTCCAAGTCGCTACTTTCCATGAGCATTGGGTAAGTTTACGTTTATGTACAATAATTTGCTAATCAACAGAGACGGGTGAACCACACTTTAAAATTTAAGCGTAGCTGATTCAGATTTATAAATTATAAATATATTAAGGAGATTCAAATCTCAGATATTTGGCCTAAAAGATACCTTACTCAACCACGAACCCTAGGAAGACAGCGTTACTTAATGTTTGCTAGTATTTGTAACTTTCTGAATTTTTAAATGCTTTACTTTTTCCACTTAAAGGAATTTTAAGGAGTTGGAGTAAACGAACTCAAATAATTGATAGTATAGAATTGCCTACAGTGGTCTCAATGCGAATAAAAAAGCATAGCAACTCAGTGAAAAATTCAATAGAACAAAAAGTAAAAGTTTGGGAAAATATTTCTCATCTGAAATAGAAAAATAAAAGCAATATAAATATATAAGATCGTACCCAATCAAGTAAAAAAGGCTTAGATGGGAATTCGGCTGTGTTAAAAATAAAATTGGGTCTTATATTTAGTGAACTTACATTTAACAGCCCAGTCAGTAGGCCCAAATTCCTCCATTGTTTGAAGTAAATTAAGTAATATACTATATATATATATATATATATATATATATATATATTCCATATTGGTATTTCTTGATCACTGTAATTATAAATTTATACGATATATCGTACATCCGAAATTCCAATTATCGTAAGAAAATAATGAAATATAGAAAAACTTTTAACTGAATTACCACAAGCATACGTGTAATAATTCAATCCAGGTCCCACGGAAAAAAGGAAAGTTATGGCTTGAAAATTTCGTGATCCACTTCCTTCCTAAAACAACTATACCAAATCTCGATGGACTAATATACACATTGGGAAAGGAACATAATTCATGCTTTTATTAGTGAAGAAGTATGAAAGACAATTTAATCAATGTGGATTGAGAGATAAGGAAAATAAAATGGGTGGGTGATCTACCAAGCATTGGGCTGTGTACTTTTCCTAACTATCAAGATAACATTGCAATAAATGAATCATAAACTGATTTTTTTTGTATTTAATTTTATTTCTGACAATATTTTACAATAAGAAAACCAATCTCTAGGGTGTGGTTCTAGAGAGAACTAATAAATTATTTGTGAGAACGTGAAAATCATCAAATCTAATACATTCACGGTAAAAATTAATGCATTCGCTGTTAAAATTAATTCACTCAAAAAAATAAAAAACTTACTCCCTTCAAGATTCGAACCCAAGATCTGTATTCATCCAACAAGATGATGCATCCACCGTAGATCTTAATGATCGAATAGCTGAAAATGGTTTCTTCTTTTATTTAGTGGTTCTTTGTTGAACCTCTCCATATATATGTAGGGGTATATATATATATATATATCACCATAAATACGTGCGTGCTTAAACTATTTCAGGAGCATCTCCAACCCTAGAGCCCCTAAAGAGGCTCTAAGGGGTGATCCTCACCTTAGACTCTCCAGTGCACAGTGGAGGAGTTGTAATTGGGCTTTAATTTTTTCATTTTCATTTCATTCCTTTTTATATATTCAATTTTAAAATTCAGTATTTCATTTAAAATAATTTTCACATCAAATTAACTAAAAATATATAATTTAAATGCATTTCAAAATAAAAATAACTATTGGGTTTTAAAATAATTTTTTTACTAAACTTAAAATTTGAGAATTACAATAATTAAAATAAAAATTAGGTGAAAAAAATTAAATGAATCGAAAATTTTAGGTACAAAAATTATACTCTCTCCCTCCACGAAAGAACTTCTTATCTTTCCTTTTTGGGACGTCCACAAAAAAACCCCCTACCTATTTTTGGACTATACCCCACCACTTATAATTACTCTTACTTTTCACTTTTCACTTTTCACAACTTCCAATATTAATTATAACATCTTTTCACAACTCTCAATATACTCAACTACCTTTTCTCCACTCTCGATACACTCAACAATATTTTTTCTTAAAATTCATGTCACTTCTTCTTAGGAAGTTCTTCATGGACAGATGGAGTATTAAAATTGTATTGACTTTAGTTGCGATTATCATTATAGTTGAGATTAAGAGTTGACTTTTTCAGTTGTTTACCTGTTTACCAATTCTAACATCGCAATCAACATTAAACCCCAATTTTTTTTTTTTTTTTTGATCAGTAAAGTAAAATTTTTATTGAAAGAAAAGGGGTCAAGGCATCAGGAATGCCAATCAAAACAATAAAACAAGTTTAAAATCTTTGGAACACCAAGAAGTAAAAGGAATTCCTAACTCCACGATTTTGTAGGCCTCGTTCCAGCTCCAAAGTCTCCCCTTAATCTGTAAGACAAGTCTATCAATATCCCAAGCCTTGTCCTGAAAACGACTACCATTCCTGCTTTCCCAGAGCAACCACACTGTTCCCACCCACAAAGCTTTAAGCAGTCTTCTTTCTCTCTTCTTTTTTCCAGCCGCAATGAAAGAAATGAAGTGTTGAAAGATATCTCTCGGAATTGCCGTTTTGATGTCGAGCCATTGAAAGATCTGGTCCCACACCGCCGCTGCTTTCGGGCAATGGAGGAACATGTGTTCCGTCGTTTCCTCACTAGAAACACATGCATTGCACCATCTTTCCTCCACGCTGATCTGGACATTTCTTCTACTCAAATTATCACATGTTGCCAATCTGTTTCTAAAACATCTCCATGCCGTCACCTTGGCTTTATTTGGTGTTGGGGCCTTCCAAACCTTTGCCATCTCCAAAGGTAAAACTTGTTGGTCCTGTCTTGTTTTTGCCACAAATTCATATGCCGACTTGATTGTGAAGCATCCATCTGTTGTCGCATTCCAGTTCCATCTGTCTGTTTCATCTACACAAGGAGCAAAATCAGCAATCACCAACCGGAGATCCTCCACAAGCCCTTTCTCCCTCTCCCTTAACTCCCTCCTCCACTCCACCCTCCAAACCCACGACCCTCCCTCCCAAAACCCACTTTCACCAACCAGCCTTTTCTTATCCAGGCTCAAATTATACAATCTCGGAAACACAAACTTAAGGGGTTTGTCTACCGCCCACACATCCTCCCAGAAGCTGGTCTCAAGTCCATCCCCAATTCTTCGCCTCAAATTATTGATGAACCACCGATCTCTCCTTCCTCCTCCCTTATCCACAATCTTTTGCCACCACCCTTTCTGTCCACCTCTTCCCGCCACCGAACATTCTCCCCCTTCCCCCCACACTAGCTCCCCATAAAGCGATTTGATCACCCTTACCCAAAGAGCTTTCCCCTCCCCCAAAAACCTCCAGAGCCACTTACTTAACAGCACCTGATTGAACCAATCGATATTCCGGAACCCCAGACCTCCTGAATCCTTATTGAGACACAAGGCATTCCACTTAAACCAAGTGATAACCCCCGTCTGTGTACCTCCTCCCCACAAAAATTTTGAGACCAGTGAATTAAGCTCCTTACTCACCGCTTTAGGTATGAAAACGAGGGATAATTGATAGACCGGGATGGATTGCAAAACCGACTTGACTAGAGTAATTCGTCCTGCCAGCGAAAGATGTCTCTTCTTCCAGCTTGCCACTTTGTTTGAAACCTTTTTAACCAAAAACTTCCAATCTCCAACACCATTGCTGCGCCCCCCCCACTTTAGTTCCCAAGTAGTTACACGGAAAGGATCCGATCTTGCACATGAGGAGCGATGCCCATCTCCTCTCAACTGCTTCATCCACTCCCACTGTCAGAAGACAACTTTTGTCGAAATTTACAGCTAAACCCGAGACGAACTGGAAGAGAATCAGGAGTTTCTTCACGCTCTCCAAATTTCTGTCATCTGCCTCCAACAAGAAGATAGTATCGTCCGCGTACTGTAGATGTGAAATGGGCACTTTATCCTTGCCAATCTTCGCCGGAACCAGGAGCTGCCTCTCCGCTGCTCTTTCAATGAACTCGTTGAGGCCTTCTGCCACGATAAGGAAAAGGAAAGGTGACAACGGGTCACCCTGTCTCAAACCTCTCTCCATGTTGAAGTCTCCCGTCGATGACCCGTTCACCAATACACTTGTCGTTCCAGATTCCAGACTCCCTTTAATCCACTTCCTCCAAACTCCGTCAAAGTTAAGTCGATTGAGAAGCATATCCAAGAAATCCCATTGCACAGAGTCGTATGCTTTTGCGAAGTCAATCTTGAAGAAAATACGGCCTACTCTCTTCTTTTTTGCCTCAAAAATAGCTTCATTCAGGATAACCACCCCATCTAGGATGAAACGACCCTTGACAAACGCACTTTGATTATCGGAGATGATCGACCCCATAACCCTCTTCAATCTCTCAGCCAGGATTTTAGCCACAATTTTATACAAGCTGGTGATAAGAGAAATTGGGCGAAAATCATCGATCGACCCAGCCCCTTCTTTCTTCGGAATCAGAACAATAAAAGAGGCGTTACCACCTTTCGGAATTTTTCCATTTTCGTGAAATTCCTTCAAAAGCTGAAGTAAGTCCTCTTTAACCACATGCCACGCCGCTCTCTAGAATGTGAAGTTAAATCCATCGGGTCCCGGACTCTTATCTCCACAACAGCTCCAAACTGCTTCTTTAATCTCGTCCAGCTCAAAATCCCTTATCAGCCAATGCCTCTCGTCATTTGAAATTTTCCTCCTCATGAAGTCTATGGGGAAATCAGGCATCTGTCGTTCTTTCCTTTTGAAAAAATCTTCAAAATGATTTCTCACTCTTGCTTTAACATCTTCCGGTTTAGATATCCAAGAGTTTTCAAAGAGCATTCCGCCAATCTCGTTTTTAACCCGTCTCCCACGAATTGTCCTATGGAAAAAACCCGAATTAGTGTCTCCCTCTTTGAGCCATTTGAGTTTGGCTTTCTGTTGCAGCATCATCTGTTTATTCTTGAATTGAAGGGAGAGCAGGGCTTGAATCTCATTTCTCCTGATCACCTCTGATTCTTCAAGACCTCTCTGCTCGTCCACCTTATCCTTCTCTTGAAGTTCCTTCTGAAGTTCTTGGATTTTGTTGTCAATCTCACCGAAAGAAGTCCGATTCCACACCTTCAATACCTCTTTGAGTTTCTTCAATTTCTCCTTAACCACAAAAAAGCTCCATCCCCCCACATTATTCACCGTCCAAACCTGTTTGACCATCTCCTCGAACTCCGAATGATTCACCGTCCAAACCTGTTTGACAATATAACTGCAGCCACAGCTTTGAATTTAATTTCCCTTCCTTACTTTTTTCCTACGCCTTTTATCACCAGATTTTTCCTACACCTATTAATTTTTATCACCAAAAAAAAAGGGAAAAAATCTCCGTATAAAACAAAGTGTTAATAGGCAAAAATGCCCTTTTCTTATAAACACTTGTAAAAATGCCCTTTTTCATAAGTAAAAAAGGGCATTTTTACAAGTGTTTATAAGAAAGGGGCATTTGCAACCATATTAATTAATTGAGCATTCCTTTACGAGGGGCTGGATAATACTATATTTTATGAGCTCAATAATTTTCTGTGGTATAATGGTATTGCTGTTTTGACGAAGACATATACTGATAGAAAATAAATGATTGTTTCTGCAGTAGTTTTTTTTACTTTGATTAAAAAAAACATTAATATATAAAGTGATTTTAGGTACGATAATGGTAGCTGACTTTATAGATGAAGATTGTCGATCGTATCGAAACACATCATAATATGCGGTCCAAATTTTCGGATCTGTCGCTGCCATTGATGGAGTGAGTTACTTTTTCTTTCTTTCTTTCTTTTTAGTAATTCAATTTATCATGTGAGCAATTACTATTAGGGCTGTAAACGAGCCAAGCAACTCGTGAGCTATTCGACGTTCGACTCGATAAAAGCTCGTTCGATAATTTAATGAACAGCTCGTTTAGCTAAACAAGTCAAGCTTGAGCATGACGATGCTCGGCTCGTTAGCTCGTGAACAAGCTCGTGAAGTGTTTTATCTTAAAAACATAAGATTATTCATTAAATGTCTTACTATATTTTATACTATATGTAGTAATATTTGGATTAAGTATCTAATTAATATCATTTATTTACAAGAAAATAGTAAATATATTATATTTTTGTGAATAAAATAACTTATATATTTGAAAATTAACTTATGTATTAGGAAAATAACTAAAATTTTAAATAAATGTTTAAATTTAAAAAGCTCGATTAGGCTCGGCACTATATTCGACTCGATTAAAGCTCGATCGATAATTAATCAAACAGCTCGATTAGCTAAACGAGCCAAGCTTGAACAAGACACTATTCGGCTCGGCTCGGCTCGGCTCGATTATACCCCTAATTACTATTGTATAGATAAATAACTGGAGAGGGGTTAATTTATGAATCCATTTTAAAATAGCAATTACAAACCATGAATTCTATTTAGAAATTGTATGAATTCAAAAATTGAAAATTTTGCTCTCTATAAGTGTCGAACCAAGACCTTCAATTTATTCAAACAAATTGATGAATCATCCATAAATCTTTAATATATAAAATTAAAAAACAGTTTATAATTTATCTTTTAATATGACCTTTTATTTTAACTAATCCATAAAAGTCATTTGGAGTATAATTTTGCGTGAAAACCTATTTTGATTATCGATCAATATTTATAGACTAAATAGGGTTTCTCTATATTTGGGATGATTTCTATCTGAACCTTACACATTTAACATGTGTATTTGTATATATAAATACATGGAGAGGTTCAAGAAAGAACCATAAATAAAAAAAGAACGGAGAACCATTTTCAGCCATTCCATTATCAAGATCTACGGTGGATATATCATTTTGTTGGATGAATGCAGATCCTGGGTTCGAATCTTGAAGGGAGCAATTTTTTTTATTTTTTTGAGTGCATTAATTTTAACAGCGAATGCATTAATTTTTATAGTGAATGCATTAGATTTGATGATTCTCTCGTTCTCACAAATAATGTAGTTCTCTCTAGAACCACACCCTATAAATACATAAATAAAGTCGTGTAATCGCTCCACTACCCATCGTAATTACTAATTAGTACTACAATTTAACGTGTTCACGGTTTATGTGGCAATTCCATGTATACAGGAGACTCAATTAAATTTGATTCTAATTAAATATATAATTCTCCCTTTTATATATTACTGTTTTGTTTTACTACTATAAATAAAAAAAATCTTAGACATTAGATATTACCCAATATATATTCTCTTTGCTAAACAATTAAATATCTAAAAAAATCCTTAACAATGGCCAATGAGGCCTAGCTCAAGTGGCAAGTTGAGACACCTAAACACTAATTTTAAAACATATTTCTTGGATCTCACCTAGTTTTGGATGTATGAAATAAGATAAAACGTATAGATTTCCGATGTCTTTCTCATTTCTTCGCGACTAATATCCTTTTTCTCCTTCTTTTGTCTCTTCCAACGGTAAACATGTTCTGAATTGGAACCCCAAAGTATTTCTCTTAGCTTTTCTCTATCAGAATTGAGTAATAATTTGAACTTGGTCCTTCACAAATTGATACTCATGCTATTTATAGAATGCACGATCTAAGAGGTAATCTAGTAATTTCTTTGTCTAGATGCGGAGGGGTAATTTTGACCTTTCCTCACCCCTTTTTAATATGGAGGAGGGTAATTTTGATCTTCCACGTCAGCCGACAAGTTGTTAGTTATGGAGGCGTTCTCTGCAAAAAGGTAGAAAGTGACTGCCTGCAAGTTAGTTACGCTAGTGTATTCTTACTTTTTATCCGTATTTCCCCACTCCGGTAGGCCTCAGATCCAATCCTGATAAATATTTTGCGGAACTTTGGATATTCATTCTTGCCAAGGTCTAGTACCACCCGGTTCTGGTACCCGAGGATAACTCCTTCAAATTTTCTCTTTATGAGGTTCTGTTAGTCGAATTCCTACGCTTTCGCATTTCGCTCTGGATCCCTTTCCGAGCTTTTCTACAAGTTCCACTTTGGTAGGTGTTCCTTCCAATATAGGATGAATAAAGAGGATTCAAATTCGAAGTTCTTTCCTTAAGGTAAGAAACTAGAGCCCGAATCCCATCATTCATCAATATCCATAGGGAAATCAATTCTATTTTGTTCTATTATATCCGTGCAAATGAAATAAATATTCTAAGGGCTAATGAAGGTGTCTACAATACATATTAATACTTCAAATGTAATACTCCATCTCTTGTATGAAATTTAGTAATTTGTTTCTTTTTTTTAGATGTCCCAAAATTTTAGTCAAATTTCATAATTTGAATTTCATATAAGATGAACTTTTGCTAATAAAAAAATGGAGTATTATTTAATGATTGTGAAAATGATACGTGGCGCAATAAACAGAGCAAAATAAATTAATTATATATAATTTGTATTTTTAAGAACATTAAATATATGTTTTTAATAAAATTTAAATTGAACTAGTTTCGTAGGATAAAGAAAGTACTATTATATTACATTTCTATTGTTTAGCGGTCTATTTTCTTTTACTCTAACTAAACGGATCAATAGCTATTATACAATACTTAAAGTCATACATTTTGCATTTGATACATAATTTTATGAATTGTTTGAAACGCCTTTTGAGATCAAATTCAAATATGCCGATGAGGCCTATCTCAAGTGATAAAGTTTAGGCACTTAAAGACTTTCATCTATGAGAGGTCTTAAGTTCAATCTCGTCTACGTAAGAGTAATTTTTCCATTTTTTGTGGGTAATGGTCCTGCGCCTGCATGCGGGTAGTTTTTCCACCTTTGTGTAGTGTAATGTGTGGGTAGTGGTTCCGCATTTGTGCGAGTAATTTTTCCATCTTTGTATGGTCTAAAGGTAATAGATACTATCTCTTGTAATTGTAAAAAAAAAAAAAAAAAAAGAGAGATCAAATTCAAATAAGATTCCCAAAAAAAAAAAAAAAAAGAGATCAAATTCAAATATAAGGTCATGTTCAATAGGAGGGCTTCTCCAAATTTCCCCATGTCGCCTTACTCATGCCGCATATTTTATGATTTTTTTCAACGATATTTTCCTTTTTTTTTCTTTCTCTAAAAGAGTAGTGTAAAAAAAGTTGATAATATTTTTATTTTAGAATCATAAGACACATCTAATATATAAATAAATTAGTAATCCGCACGCAAACAAGACATCTACACCATGCAAAGGTGGAAAAACAACCGCATGTAAGCAGAACACTACCCACACAAAGGAGGGAATACTATCCACACAAAAGTGGAAAAACTACCCACACGCAAACGTGATTGAACCCAATACCTCTTATAAAGAAAGTCTTTGGGTGCCTCAACTTTATCACTTGAGTTAGGCCTCATCGACAAATTGATAACATCTATTTATTATATGAAAACACAGTTTGTAGCACAATGGTAATTAAAGAATCATGTTAACGGTATTTACAAAATTCAACAAATTCTAATCTCATATATTTTCTCTATCATCTCTCCTCTTTCATCACACGATTTCTTTCCCATACATACTCTCTCTCTCATATTCTCTTTTTCATATTTTTGTAATTTTTTTTAAATCAAATTTTATTTAAAAAAAATATTCATTATATATATCTTAAATTAAAGATAAATGCAAGATCTTTAATTTGGTATAAAAATTATCAAATATAAATTTAAAATAAATAAATTATTATATTTTAAAATTTTAAGATGTTTATTATTTATCTCTCCTCTTTTTTTAATCAAATTTTCATATTTTTTGTCTTTTCTTATTTATATGGTTGTTTTAAGGTTCTCGTTATTATTAATATTTTTTCTCTCTCCTTCTCTACTACAAAATTTTGTTTCTACTCTCTTCTGTTTTGATTAAAAAAAAAATATATCATTGAAACATTATATTTATATGTTGAATTATTTTTATTAAGCATAACATAAAGATACCTTTAATTCTTTTGTGGAAATATCACATCTCCTTAATACTAAACAAACGTTTACTTTTTCTCTTTGGTTTACTATTGTATATAAATTTAGTGGCCTTTTTGCACATCAATTTTGAAATATATGTTAAAATTATCCAATTATTATATGTTTTTTATTTTGCATACTCGCTTATTTTTTGGTCATATTTTGTGCTGAAATACTGTATGAAATCCTACGTACCATATTTGTCGATTACTAACACAATGTTAATTTGGGCATATTAAAACAATGTCATTTACGTTTAAAATTAGCATCTAACTAAATAAATTAAGAATCGAAGTATTAAATTGAGAGAAAGTGAGATGAATGAAGCTGATGAGAGAAAATGACAAGAAGTAATCCAAGAAATCAAAGTAATAGATATAAACTCTTTTTGCTGCAAAAAATATGATTAGATATAAGGATTAGGAGAAAACGAAAATAGGAATTAAAATAATTTTAGGGTTTTTAATTGTCTAACAGCCTGAAACGACGTTGTTTCCATCCAACTGATGTTATATCTATTTTACAAACAATCATATTTATGTCAAGCTGGAATTATATGAAAAATAAAATTTCAAAAATAATTTTGTTTTATGATTGTGAATGAAGGTATTTAATTACTATATAATAATAATGTGTGATGTCAATTACCTTTATAAGTAATTTAAATAGTTTACAAATAATTATAAATATATGTTTATGTACCACGCATGTTCAAAATTATAATCAATAAAATTTTATAAACTTTGAAATTATACCTTTTTAGCAAAAAAAATGATTTTAGAAATGTATTTAAATAAGTATGTTTGGAGGAGAAAGCTAAAGCAAAATGATATATTTCATTTTTATTGGGATTTGTTTTTTGGCATCAAATAATTATTAAATTCTTTTATTAGTATTCTAAAAAATTCTAATAATATAATTTATTTTCCTATGGATCAATTGAAGCTTTTCTAATAAGATGACATAGGAAATGAGCTAACTTAAAAAAATAATTTTATGCATGATTAGCTCATGTTTTAAAAATATATAATGTGATGTCAATACTTTTTTTTATTATTATTATTTCTTCGTTTCTTTTAATTTGAATGATGTGTTTATTCTATAATTTTAGGGAAGAAAACAAAGTTTTTCATCAAATAGGTGGAAAATTAAAAATGATACTTTTGAAAATTATAAAATAAAATTAAGGATCTTTACTGAGTAATTGATGTAGATTATTTAAATTTTTTAAGAAAAAATAATTTACATTTATTTGTATTCTAACTATATTTAATATTTATTTTTTTTATTCATTTGATACATCATTTTTTTTATAAATTAATTTCATTAAATAAAGAAATTTAAAGGTCGCGTCACAGGGGGTTCGAACCCTAGACCTTCGGTTTTAGACATTAACCCCTAATCACTTAATCGATACACACACTACATCGCTTAATTTTGATGCAAAGCTATATTCGCCGTGTATCGCACGGGCGAGTGTACTAGTTCTTGGTTATAAAGGAGCCAATATATTTGGCTTTTTTCCGATGTAAATTGGAAGCTCATCTAATAAATTATACTATAACCAATATAACTTATCAAACCTCGTCATAAAGATGAAAACATCTTTCCACTAAATATTTTTAAATTTATCTTTCAATTCGTGACTTGATTTGAGATCCATCTTAGATAGAACTAATTAATCACTTATTATAAAGGAGACTTAATGGTCAATTGCTCGATTAAGATTTAGATTTATAATCTTCGAATGGAGTATTATTTATATGGAAACCAACGGGATCCCTACGTTCTTAAATTAAAGCATCAAACAGTATTTATAAATAAAATTATAGGAACTAATCATTTGAAATAAAACAAAAGTTTAAATGGACGTATCCGAATATTTGTTTTTTCATAGTTTAGTGGGACGACTACAAGGTCATAATGATGACACGTGTTCCAACCATATCATAGATAAATATTCTAAAAATGATATATAATCCTGGTACATAATTTGAGAAACTATAATTTAAGTCGTGTTAATAGGCAAAAATGCCCTATTCCTTATGCTGTATATGAAAAATGTCATACTTTATAAACTTAAGTATTTTATGCCTTAATTATGTGAAGTACCTATTTTACCCTTTGATGTTGATGGGTTTGCTTGGTTTTTTGTGAAAGACTTACGCATTTGACCGATTTGACAACTATCAGTCATAAAAGTCAACGATTTGACAACTATCAGTTAAGAGTACATATGACCGGTGAGTGGCGAGATTATGTGTTCGCCACACATTTGATCGATTTGATAGTTATCAGTCATAAAAGTCAACGATTTAACAGTTATAAAATTACTGGTACGTCTCATAAAAGGATATAATTTATCTCAAACTGTCGGAGAGTTGATCACTAGAAAGGAGTGCAGAGCCTGTACCTCATTCATATATAGTTGTTTCTCGACCTGCTTTATCATACTAGGTTCTTAATCACATCACCACCTCTCTTACACTTTTGTATTTCTTGAGTGGACTCATTTATATCCTCACCAAGATGTATAATAGAAAATGTTATGTATGTAATTTTAATAAAACTTAGAAATATTTGTTTTCACTTTAACATTAAATATTATTAGTGTGGTAATATATAATACACATTGGTTTGGAATATAAATATCAAATAAATGATGAAAAATAAAATCAATTAAAATCAAAAGATAAAACATAAAATGGGAAAATAATAAGAGAGATAAGATATAAAATGGAGTAATTTTTTAAAAAACTTATAAGTTCTCTAACTTCTTGATTTTAAATTCAATTTTCATATAATACACATTGAACTAAATTTTTTGTCACAATATTTAATTTGATGTGCATACCGAATATTTTACCATTAGTCAATTACATTATATTTGAAAAAAAGAGAGGAAAAGATGAGTATTTTACCATCAATCAAACACTTTCTAACAAACATTTATTATATTTCCCTCCAATATCGTTGCTATCGCCTCCCTCAATGTCCATAAAGTCTCATTTTCAAATAAAAAGTCTTATATGTTTTTAATAAAAAGTGTATTTATTTTAAAGAAAAGTTTTATTAGATCTTATGAAAAATATTATTTACATTCAAGCAAAATTTCATTTACGAATAAAAATTTTAAAATCTTATTTAATCATACGAAATTTTTTTATTAACACTATGTAATAAGACATTCACATATATACTTTTAAACGATTATCCTATTAACTTATGTGTGATTGAGACTTCAGGGGCGGAGTTAGGGGGTGGGCATGGGGTCATTGGAACTCCCCCCTCCCCTCCCTCCTCGGGCGGGGGATTTTAAAAATTAGTAGGGATATTTTCATAACTTCATAAATACTCCTTCTGTCCTCGAAAATTATGCATACATTTCTTTTTGGTACGTCCCCCAAAATTATGACACTATTCCACACATAATTCTGACACTGTTACCCTTTTAACTTACACTATTTACCCACAATTTACTTAACAATACCCTCAATGTTGAACACTTTCTCCACTATCAATACTCCAAACAACTTTTTATTAAAACTCGTGCCATGGTCAACCATGCATAATTTTGGGGGACGGAGGGAGTATATTATAGAAAGATAGAAAAAATATGATTTTATCTCCATCATTATTCATTTGAGCTATTTTACATTGTAATTGATATGCAAACTTTAGAGTTGAATCGACGTTTTGATGAAGTGAACACATAATTTATTTATACATGCTAATTGCTATGCTTGAATCCTAAAGATTCATTTTTTTTAATCTGAAAGATACTCCGCCTTGCAAAATTTTATCCATCTTAATTTTTTGATATGAACTTGAAAGGCAGTTTGAAATGTACTTTTAGTTACTTAAATGACATTACAATTATCTTAATGATTATTACTATTATTTATTTAATATAATTTAATTAATTAATTAATATATTATTTCATTAATAGTTTTATTGGAAAAGGAACGACTCAACTTAGGCGGGACAGAGGGAGTATTTTACTATATCATCCATATTGTAGCCATTTATTTTTATTTTGTTTGAAAAAAAAAATACAATGGACAATACAATAAAATAATTAGATTCTTTTTTATTTAAAAAAATAAATAAAACAATTATTTTATTAACCAATTTATAACTAATTACTCCATCCGTCCACAATAAGTGCGGTGTGGATGGAAGGGCACGAGTTTTAAGAAAATAGTGAGAGATGCGTATAAAGTAGAGAAAACATACCACCAAAGTTGAATTGTTAGTTAATTAATAAATGATATGTGAGGTGAGCTTTTTATAAATATTGTGTGTGAATGAGGTAAAAGTATAAAGATATATATCCTAAAATAAAAAAACCACACTTATTGTAGACATGCGAAAATGACAAAAAAACCACACTTATTATCGTGGACGGAGGGAGCATAGATCACACTCAACATTATTGGACCTAGGGTAAGACTAGAGTAGGAAGCCCTCAAGCCCATGAGTCGACCAATGAAAATTTAGATCTACCACACAATTTCTACAGTGCGCACGTAGGCGCACTTCACGCTCTTCAAGAAAATAATTCGCTTAAATTTAACAAACCCACCTTGTTGTGCGAGCACTGCCCATAGTTAGTGGGCCTGACGACTGACACACACGCGCGTAGCTCAGTCACCACCTCCGTACTCTCCGCTGACCGCACACCGAGAATCCACCAATAGAAGCCCGCCACCGCTCAACTTGTCGGGCGCGCAGACGTTACAGATTCCGCCACGTGGCGTGAGGTCACTGGGCAGCACGTCACATCGGGCACCTCCATAGCGGCAACCTGATTGGTCCAAGTCGCGCGATCACAGAGGCCCGCGGGATTAAATATTTGCGGAAAATGGAATAATGAAATGATGGAAAAGGATTTAAATTAAGGGGGAGAGTCGTGGCGATCGGGCGCTAGACACTTGTCGACTCTACCAATCATCGAAGCAGCGGAGAAGAAGGAAACGACACGATCACCATTTCTCTCTCTCTCTATCTACCTCTGTCTATAAGGGTAAATCCTCTGCATTCGATTCTTTTTTTTTTTTTTCTTTTTTTCTTTTTTTCCCTCTCTCCCCCTAGAGATTATAATTCTTCCTTTTCTTTTTTTCTGATTTTGTTTTTCCCAGCTAGTTTGTTTAGGAAGTAGGTATACAATCCGTATCATTAATTGATCTCGAGATTTATGGAAATGTTTTAATTTTTGATAAAAATTTGTGCATTTTGTACAGTTTTGGTATAATAATTTCGTACTCAAGGACAAGTGATTCGCGCTTGCCTTTAAGGTTTAAGAGTCCGTACATTTTATGTTCAACCAATTTTCTCCTGCTCTGCTTTTCCTATGAGTGATCTCGAGAAACTATGGAAATGTTTTAGTTTTCCTTTTGATAATGTTATGATGCAATTTTTGTGTAGTCTTCACTTTTGAGGATAAGTGATTTGGGGGTATATTGTTAGTTCTCATTTTTTTTTTCTTCATTCGATTATTTAGTAATGAATGGGATAGGTGAAGGTAGCTCATCTCGGAGTTCCAATATCGGAGCGACTAATTTCCTGATTATATACGTTTCGAATTTCGAGCTGCAAAATGAGTTCTGGAAAAGAAAAAAGCGAATTAGAAGCATAAATAATGCCTATGATTGTGGAGAAGATAAATTATGCAGATGCTGTTTTGGATTTCTGGGGAGTTCTTCCTGAGGGAAATCATAATTGAGTATGTTACTGCTTGAGAATGTGAAGTTCTTTAATTTGTGTTATAATCTTAGTTTGGATTGAAGTTTTTGCTTTGTGCTTTTAGATCTGAAATTAAAGATAAGAAAATCAATAGATATGCTTTAATGAGGAGATCTTTGTGCATATAATTATGCGTGGTTTTTGGATTGAAAAAGGGGTTTTGCTCCATAATTATGATGCAAGTATTCAGGTAAAAGCTGGGTCACTATAGTTTTGTCAATACTTTAAAGCTAAGTTACCAATCCATCATATCTATTTATGGTATTTTAATAAGCAGTGAGTGCGATTTGCCTTGGTTTTTAATACTTCACCCGATTTCCTTTGTTCGCCCTCCTGTTTCCTCCTCAGTTCTGTAGTGTTTCTGAGTCTTCCAGCCAAATAATGTGTAAGCTCGTCGTTTGTATGAGGTTTGAGCGATATTTATTGATTCATTATACAGCTGGTCTTCCTTAATTAACACAAAGAGAAGAAGATGAATTTTTATTACCATATTCTTAGTTATCATTGTTGAAATACTAATGATGATGAATTTGATCACAGCTGCTGGCTCCACTGCTTGCATACTTGGAACGATGGGGTCCTACATGAACTTCAAGAACTTCGGTGACACTGTGCAACAAGATGGTAGTGGTGGGAAAGCAGCTGGTAATTATCGATTGGTTCGGCAATCTTCTGTGTATTCCCTAACATTTGAAGAGTTTCAGAATACCTTGGGTGGATCTGGAAAGGAGTTCGGATCTATGAATATGGAGGACCTCCTAAAGAGCATTTGGACAGCTGAAGAGAGCCAGGCCGTGGTGGCGTCTTGCACAGGTGGAGGAGATGGAAGTATGCCAGGAGGTAATCTGCAGCGGCAGGGTTCTTTGACATTACCGAGGACGCTTAGCCAGAAAACTGTTGATGAAGTGTGGAAGGATGTCCTAAAAGAATCTGTTGCTCCAAAACCTGCAAGTAGTAGTGGGGGTTTGAATATGGGGCCTAGGCAGCCTACTTTGGGTGAGATGACACTGGAAGAGTTTTTGGCTCTAGCTGGAGTGGTTAGAGAAGATACCCATCCTCCTGGAAAGGTAAACGGTACTGGTTTCTATGGTGGTTTACCTCCATCAAATGGCAACAATTCTACTCAAAGTATAGGGTTTCAACAACCACCCCAGAGTCATGGTTTGCTTGGCAACCAACTGGCAGAGCAGACCAATATTGTTCTTAATCCACCTAGTTTAGGAATTAATATGAGCGTTGTAACATCTTTGCAGCAGCAAACCCAGCCACAATTACAGCCTCTATTTCCGAAGCAAACAACCTTGGCCTTTTCCTCCCCCACACAGCTTAGAACCAATGCTCAGCTGCCTAGCTCAGGAACAAAGGGTGCGGTGGTGGAGATGAAGAATGCTTTGAGTAACACACGAGTTCCTCCCGGTGGATCAGTCGTCTTGGGTGGATTAAGCAATGGGGCAATAGTTGGAACGGGTTCTCCTGGGAATAATTTATATGGAGATGTTAAGAATAATGCAGGCACACCATCATCTGCATCACCTTCACCCTATAACTTTGGGGAAAATAGGGGGGGTAGGAGATCCGCTGCCACTTTGGAGAAAGTGGTGGAAAGGAGGCGGAGGAGAATGATAAAAAACAGAGAGTCTGCTGCCAGGTCCCGAGCTAGAAAGCAGGTATGAATCTTGTAGTCATCTGCACTGCTATCTTTCTTATGACCTGTATATTCTCTTCCTATTAATTGTGGCGAAGTCTTACTACTTGGTTGCTTCGTGTGTGTTCTGCAATTATTTGTTGACTCGTGTTCTGGTAAAAGGATATTTAAATGACTGACGGTTGAGATAAAGTAATGTCGTCTCTGAAAATTGTTTCTGGACTTGCATGTAGGCCAAAGTCTAATCTTAAAATCAACTTCCCCGTGTTATTTTAATGAAGCCAGAACACTCTTTTCTTGTTTATGTGCTGTGGATGGAAATTGGTAAGATGGATTATTTATTTAAGTTCCTAGAAAATTCTAGTACTGCCTGATTTAGTTCTTCATTGTGCCGTTACATGATTGCGGGCATGCTGCCCTAATATGACAACTAATAGTAATAATGCTCGAGAAGTATGCTCATGTATTATTCTCAAGTGCATAATGTTCAAGTGACTACGTGATATCAGTTGCTGTGTTTCTGGACTATTTCTATTTATCTCTGTGAAATATCTTTCAATTCGACGAGAGAACTTCTAGTCAACTCATTTTCCTTTCCATTCCCCGGTCATCCCACTAGGCACTAAGTAATACATATCATAATGTTATCTGAAAAATGCAGGCCTATACTCTGGAACTCGAAGCAGAAGTAGCAAATCTTAGAGAATTAAACTGTGAGTTGCGGAGAAGTCAGGTAAATATATTTACTTGGTCAATAATAATGTACATATGAAACTGAACTTTGATGATGTTGACAAAAGATCTTTCTCAATGCTAATGCAGGAAGAATTTATGGAGATGCAGAAAAATCAGGTATTAGTTTTCTTCAATTCTTCTGCACAGTAACCTAAGTGACTGATCATGTTTAAATAATGCAAACAATTGCATGCTCTTCTTGAATTTATCTAAGTTCTGGTTTTAAATATAAGATCTATTACTCATCATATGAGAAAGAAAAAATACAGAAGATGAAAGAATGGGAGGCCGAACGAGAAGGACGAAGCAAAAAAACTAATCTGATAAACTGCCTGACCTTCTCAAATCATGCCACATTCTTTTCCATTGGTGCGCTTCTCTCTCGTAGCTGACCTGCTTATTTCTTCTCTCATCAGATCTTGGAGACGATGAATAAGCCCTGGGGCGGCAAAAAGAAATGCTTGAGGAGGACACTTACCGGACCTTGGTAGAGTAGAGCAGTAACTCTTATATGTACATAGAGTATGGACAGCTTATGACGATCCTTCTCAGGTCTCATTCAACGAGTGATACACTCTCATGTACAGAAGCAAAAGAGTCCATGATGTATATTGTGGTGCTACTCCTATTTATTGCGTATGACTATTTCTTGCTTCTCTGCTCTCTTCATCTTGTTGTGCATCTCAACTGCAGTTTATACTGCTACTTTTGTTAGAGTTTAGGTGTAGTATTGGCAGCCTTTTGGATCTTGGTTGAGCAGAATATAGTATTTGACATGAACAAAATGATAATTATGTAATGTTCTGTAATAATATGTTTATGTTTATGTTTATGATTGAGCTGTAATTATGTTTATGTTTATGTTTATGATTGAGCTGTAATTTATCTGTCTTATGCTTTGTATAGTCACTTCCATGCATCTGAATATAGGATGAGGGATATTTGAAGTCATAAAAAATTGCCGATTTTGTTAGGGTCGGTTGGGAAGGAGCTAGGGCACCTTCCTACATATATTTGATTATTTTAACATGGTAACAAATTGTCAGTTATTTATTCTCACTACTTTTTTTTAGCAGCATTTTTAGGGCATTCACTTTAAGTGAGATATGATAAGTGATAAATTAATAAAATAAGTATTTAAAGGATAAAATGGTTAAATAAGTTCAATATTAATCAATTCATCAAATAAATGACAAGTCAGTGTAGATTATTTATCTATTCATCATATCACTTAAAAGAGACCGATAAAATTATAAGTATTGTAATATTAAGGTATGAGTGGAAATGCGTTCGATCATAGCAGAATTATAAATAATGTTTAATTAACTATATAACCTTTTGTTAATAGTAATACACAAAGATGTTCTTTAAAGTATTTAGTGATAATTAGGAATTAAAATATTTAATTTTTGTCAAATAAGAAAACGTAAAGAAATATTCCTATAATTCAAATTAGTTGGAACTGAAAATTTTAATTTATTAATTTTTTACAGCGATTCAGATCAATTTCAACATTCCTCACATTCATTTTTTTTTATTTTGACAAATAGAAAATAAACATCAAATTCAGCAATGTATAAGGGCTTCTCCAAAAAAAGAAATGAAAGAAAGAGACAATGTAGAAGAAGGTGAATGATAAACAAATCTACAAGATTTAAAAGAAATGAATGATAACTCTCTCGTTTCCTCAAAAAAAAGAAAAAAGAAATGAATGATATACTCACATTTGTCCGCCTTAGTATAATGAATTGAAGATAATGTAAAAGCTGGATAAGCAAACGCAGACATGGATATGAATTACAGCTCGGACTTTCTGATTAGGATTAGGCACGTCTAATTTTGCCGTACCTTTTTAAACTGGCTAACCAAAACGACACCGCTGCGATTGCGAAGCTAAACAACACGTAGTCGTAGAGAGAGAGAGAGTGAGAATTCAGAAATGCTACGAAACTTGGGTAGAAGAATTCAGTTACCGGCTTCAAGCCGATCAATTCCACAGCGGCGGCGTCAGAATTTACCCGCCTGCCCGACCCGAGACTTGTGTTCCAGTGTTCTGCCCGATACACTGGACCGTACCTCCGCGTCCTATGCCCGCAACTCTGAAGCCATGGAAGGCCTAATTTCTCAACTACACTCGCATATTCAGCAGGCATCGCCTCTCTCTCTCTCTCTCTCTCTCTCTCTCTCTCTCTCATGTGTGTGTATCTGTGTGATGCGCTGCATGAATTTCCGCGCTTGAAAATAGTGGTATTTTTTTGAAATAGGTGATGAATGGCGGAGGACCGGAGGCTGTGAAGCGGAACAGAAGTAGGAATAAGCTTCTTCCTAGAGAGAGAATTGATCGTTTGATTGATCCTGGTTCTTCGTTCCTTGAGCTTTCTCAGGTTTGTTTTCTTATGATTCTTTGATTTTGATTGCTGTATTATATGTATTCATTCACTTGTTCCGAGAAAGTGTGAGATTCATGTTAGCTGTTTGAATCTTCGGAGCTCTTTAGGAAATTGGGGAAATGTTTAATATACTAATGCAAATAATATGGATGTCATTGGGTATTTCTCTGCATTTGTTTTCCATTTGAAGACAGCTGAGTCTGTTTAGCATTTTACTTGCTAGTCAGTGTCACAATGATAGATTGGCATGCTTAGTTTGTGAAATCAATCATGACTAGTTGGTACTTAAACTTGATATTTGCTTTGATATGGATTGTATTGCACCTGATTTCGTGTTTTCCTAAATTTAGCTTGCCGGCCATGAATTATATGATGATCCATTACCATCCGGTGGAATAATTACTGGTTTTGGTCCCGTGCATGGGAGGCTTTGTATGTTTGTTGCCAATGACTCCACTGTAAAAGGTGGGACATACTTTCCCATCACTGTCAAGAAACATCTTAGGGCACAAGAGATTGCTGCTCAGTGCAGGTTACCCTGTATGTATCTTGTGGATAGTGGAGGTGCTTTCCTTCCAAAGCAGGCTGAGATCTTTCCAGACAAAGAAAATTTTGGTCGTATCTTCTATAATCAATCTCTCATGTCGGCGGAAGGCATCCCTCAGATTGCATTAGTACTCGGCTCTTGCACAGCTGGTGGGGCTTACATACCTGCTATGGCTGATGAAAGTGTAATGGTGAAAGGGAATGGAACAATATTTCTGGCTGGACCTCCACTTGTAAAGGTTAGTTGAAACTTCTGGCAATCGCATGCTTTGATTTGACCCTTTTAATGGTGTTGAGAGAGTATATCACCTGTTTGAATATGCTATGCATCGGGGTCTTCTGTCGTTAAAGAGACTTATTTGAAGTTTTAGTAGGCTGCTACTGGAGAGGAAGTTTCTGCTGAAGATTTGGGGGGTGCATCATTGCATTGCAGGACATCGGGTGTTTCAGACTATTTTGCTCAAGGTATATCTTTCTACTCATTTTTCCATTGTTTCATATTGATTAAGTTACAAGCATATTTCTCCTAGACTCCTTGATTGAATCATAATGTGCAAGTTATGGATATATCTTGTAGATGAACAGCATGCACTGGCTATTGGCAGAAATATAGTAAAAAATCTGCATATGGCTGGAAATATGGGTACACAGCACCAGGGAGTATCTGATTTCAAGGAGCCTCTCTATGATGAGGCTGAACTCCGTGCCATTGCACCAACCGACCTTAAGCAGTCATTTGATATCCGATCAGTTATTTCACGTATTGTTGATGGTAGTGAATTTGATGAATTCAAGAAACTGTATGGAACTGTAAGGCCTTTTGATTCCCTTCAGACTTTGTTGATTGTTTTTCTATTCTGGCCTCAAATAGTATCTTCTAATCGGGTTGTTCACCCCCTCCCCCTTATGAACAGACACTTGTGACAGGCTTTGCAAGAATATTTGGGCAACCTGTTGGTATTATTGGGAATAATGGTATTCTGTTCAATGAATCTGCTGTGAAAGGAGCTCATTTTATTGAATTATGTACTCAACGAAACATCCCGTTGATCTTTCTTCAGAATATCACTGGATTTATGGTAATCATCTTATTGACCCCTGTGATTATATAGATTTTATGATACATAGTTTTTCTATTGATTCTTTTTTATTTATCCGATGCTTATATGTTCCATCTGTATGTTACTACTAGCTGCTTCCTTATTTAACATCATACTGATGATAATTTACTGTTTTGAGGACCAGTTGGGTATATGTTGAGTTGTATTGACCAAGTAAAACTCACTCTGAGCTTGATGCTCCCTGGAAAATGAGTGCACAACAAGTTCTTAACCTACTCTGCCCCAGATTACCTGTTGTCACCTTAAAGCTTTCACTAATATGACAAACCCTTCAATGTTTGTTGGGTTGAAACTCCAGTCATTCTTATGAAGTTCCATTTCTGTTTATCATGCAGCTATGCCTGAGCACCAATCTGGTAGTCATGAATGGTATAATCAGTTTATCTGATCTTTATGCACTGAGAAATTGCTGCACTCATTTACTATTTTGAGCAATTAAAGATGAAATATATACATTTACTTGATGAAATAGAAACAATCACAATATGCAGATGCCAGTTCTAATAAAGGGAGAAAATGAGTTGCATAATTTTACTTGGGCATCTCTTATCCAAATCTGTTCGAGGATTGACTTTCTATGACCAATTGAGAAATTGTGTCATCATTGGAGTGATATGTTTTGCTGAAATCATGAATATGATAACTTGTTACAGAAACTCTTAGTAACTGGATATATTTCAGGTTGGCTCTAAATCTGAGGCTAATGGCATAGCAAAATCTGGAGCTAAAATGGTGATGGCAGTCTCTTGTGCAAAGGTTGAGATTTTCTTATACACGTCATGCATTTTACCACTCTCCTAAAAAATAAATCACCCCATCCCACTGGTCTTTTATCTGTATCTATCCTTTTAATTGTTTGTATGGGGTGATAATAGAAACTTAACAGAAGTATTGCTTCCTCTCTCATTTTCAACGACTTTAGGTTCCAAAGATTACAGTGGTTGTTGGTGGAAGCTTTGGAGCTGGAAACTATGCAATGTGTGGGCGAGCATACAACCCTGATTTCATGTTCTTTTGGCCAAATGCTAGAATATCTGTAATGGGTGGACCTCAGGTAGTCACTAATTTCGTAGCTATTTGCAATAGAGCCCTGATTTCATAATTTCCTATTCACCAATAGCAATTTGCGTCGAGCTTTAAAGTTGGCATAACTCCGTAGCATCTGCAATTTTCGAATCCTTGAATTACAGTGTATATGAAGTTTTTCTTTGGTGTTTAGCCTTTCAACATACTTGCTCAAATCGTAGTCACATCTCTGAAAAAAATTCTGAAATGGTTTCTCAATGTCTGTCATACCTATCAGGCCTTTGTGAAAGATATCATTCTAATTTTTAACATAAACATCTTTATGTTATTTTCTGGTTGTGAAGACAGCCATTGCTCAAGGTGCTGTACGCCTTTAACCTTTATCTGGGAATATACCTGATCATTCACTCCTGAATTTCTGCAGGCTGCCGGCGTGCTGGCTCAGATAGAAGGGGCCAGCCGGAAAAAGAGTGGAACCCCGGTAAGGCTAGTTTAGCCATTGACTGAACCTTATGGGTGACCAACTAACGCAAAAGTATTCTGCAGTGGAGCAAGGAAGAGGAGGAGAAGTTCAAGGCAGGAGTGGTGGAGGCATATGATCGAGAGGGCAGTGCATATTATTCGACAGCAAGGCTTTGGGATGATGGGATCATCGATCCAGCTGATACAAGAAAAGTGTTAGGCCTCTGCCTTGCTGCTGCCACCACAAACCGCAAGTCTGAGAGCACTAAGTATGGTGTCTTCAGAATGTAATGCTGATCATGGGTCTTCATCATCTCCGACAACTGGCCACAATTAGCATGCGCTCACTCCCGCAGAGGGTACCAAATAGTTGGGGTTGATTTTTGTTGGGAAATATACACAAATACTTCCGCCCATTATCAAATCGAAAGCAATATCAAAGATATAAATTATCTAAGACGGAAAAAAATAATGACACCGATATTTAACGTGGTTCGGCCAAACTGCCTACGTCCACGGACCCACCCCAATATATTAGAGAATCTCACAAAGGAGGAGTACAACAATACCACACTGTATTTTGTATCTTGCCTACACAGAGGCTATCTCTCGACTCACTTTTATCACTCGTGTTTAACTTTCACACTGAAGTTTTCTCTCACTATATTTTCTCACTCTCTAACACTTCTTTCACAAGACTTCTTTTGTGAATTTGGGATACGCTTCAAGTTGCTGCGATGCACATATTTATAGCCTCCATTTGTTGATTCCACCTCACATCCCAACTTTCTCAAAGTTAATGGGGCTGCACTTTCCTCTTTGGTGGTGGCAAAGTTGTGGTGGTGGCAAACAACTTTCTCAAAGTTAATGGTGGTGGAGCCTCCATGTTTTGGCTAACAATCTCCCACCTGAAGACTGATTTTAATCTGTCTTCACACCTTGATCATCGCAGCAGCCTTACTGTCTTCACTGTAGAAGACCAACTGAAGTTGAGCACAACTCCAGTTTCTCTTTGCCAACTGTCTTGGTTAACATATCGGCTGAGTTCTTGCTTCCCTGGATCTTCTCAAGTTGTAAGATCTTCATCTCCAGCAGGTGACGGATGTAGTGATACTTCAACTCAATGTGCTTTGTCCTTGAGTGAAACGCTGGATTCTTAGCCAAGAAAATAGCACTTTGACTGTCACTAAAGAGTGTACTATTCTCATGCTTCTTCCCAAGTTCTCCCAAGAAATTCTGCAACCATACCATCTCCTTGCTTGCTTCCGTCACGGCTACATACTCAGCTTCCGTAGTAGACAACGTGACAATCTTCTGCAACTTAGAAGACCAAGAAATAGCAGTACCACCAAAAGTAAATACATACCCAGTTGTACTCTTCCGACCTTCCAGGTCATTTGATGCCAAATCTGCATCAACATAGCCAACCAACTTGGCACTCTTGCCATCAAAACATAAAGCCTTGTCCGTGGTACCTCTTAAGTAACGAAAAATCCACTTGACTGCTTCCCAATGTTGCTTGCCCGGATCACCCATGAATCGGCTTACTACTCCCACTGCATGTGCAATATCTGGCCTTGTACACACCATGGCGTACATAATGCTGCCTATTGCCGATGCATAAGGAACTTTTATCATCTCGGCACGTTCCTCCTTTGTACATGGCGACTCCTTCTTCGACAGCTTGAAGTGACAACCCAACGGGATGTTCACCGGCTTCGAATTCTGCATGTTAAATCTTTTCAATACCTTCTCAATGTAGTTGGCTTGTGAAAGATACAACTTTCCTGCCGCCTTGTCTCTTTTGATCCTCATGCCAAGAATCTGATTGGCCTCTCCAAGATCTTTCATGGAGAATCGTTCAGACAATTCCTTTTTCAACTTATCCATTTCCTTTGCATCAGCTCCTGCGATCAACATATCGTCAACGTATAGCAAAAGGATAAGATAACTTTTGTCGAACCTCTTGTAGTAGCAACAATGATCAGCGTGGCATCTCGCGTAGCCAATCTCCAACATAAAACTGTCAAACTTCTTATACCACTGCTTCGGAGCTTGCTTCAGGCCATACAAGCTCTTTTTCAACTTGCACACAAGATTTTCTTTTCCTTTCACCACGAATCCCTCGGGCTGTGTCATGTACAAGTTTTCCTCCAAATCACCATGAAGGAACGCTGTCTTTACATCCATCTGATGTAACAACAAGTTTTCTGCAACTACCATGCTCAACACTAAACGAATAGTGGTCAGTTTCACAACAGGAGTAAACACATCGGTATAATCAATACCGTATCGTTGCTCAAACCCTTTGACAACCAGCCTTGCCTTGTAGCGTTTGCTACCATCAGCTTCAATCTTGATTCGATAGATCCACTTGCAATGCAATGCCTTCTTCCCCTTCGGGAGCTCTACAAGTTCCCAAGTGCCGTTTAGGATAAGAGATGCAATCTCATCATCCATAGCAACTCTCCACATCCGCTTATTACTACCAGTATCTGCCTCTGCATAGCATTCAGGCTCACCACCATCAGTAAGTAGTAAATAAAAGTTAGAGGGCGAGTACCTATCAGGTGCACGTCGCTCTCTAACCGGTCTTGGCAGCGGATTGCTTGGTGGTGGGGTTCTTGGCTCCTCATCTGGAACCTCTTCAAAATTCTGGCTCTCCTTGCTCCCACTCGAGTTTGAGATGTCTAACTCGACTACTTGGGAATCAGAATTGCCAGGGCTAGATGCTTTCACTCTTTCCTTGTACAACACCTGTTCATTGAAAACCACATCTTTACTTCGAATAACCTTTCGGTTCTGCTCATCCCAGAGCCTATAACCGAACTCGTCTCCACCATAACCAATGAACGTACACTTAAGAGATTTAGCATCTAACTTGCTTCTATTAACATGATCAATATGAGCATAAGCAACACATCCAAAGATGCGTAGAAAAGATAGGTTTACCTCTTTTCCTGTCCATTCTTCCTCAGGTATCCGAAACTCCAATGGAACTGATGGACCTCTATTGATTAGGTATGCAGCTGTGTTAACTGCATCTGCCCAAAACATCTTAGGCAACCCACTTTTCAGCCTCATGCATCTTGCTCGCTCATTTAGTGTTTTGTTCATCCGTTCTGCTACACCATTCTGCTGGGGAGTTCCTCTCACGGTTTTCTCCATGCGAATCCCATTCTCAGCACAGTAGTCTTTGAACTCCTTAAGTTCATATTCTCCTCCATTGTCGGATCGTAGACACTTTACTTTCAGCCCTGTTTCAGTTTCTACAAGGGCTTTCCACTTCCTGAAAGTATCAAATGCATCGGATTTATTTTTAAGAAAATAAACTCATACCTTTCGAGTGGAATCATCAATGAAGGTTATGTAGTATTCCGAGCCACCAAGGGATTTTACAGGCGCCGGTCCCCATAGATCACTATGGACCAGCTCCAGCTTCTGCGTCTTCAAGGTTCTGCCGCCTCTCGAGAAGCTTACCCTTTTCTGCTTTCCGAACAGGCAATCCTCGCACAGGCCAACTTCAATAGTTTCCAGGCCAGGCAGCCTACCCTTCGAACACATTATCTTCATCCCCTTTTCGCTCATGTGGCCAAGCCGACAATGCCACAAATCTGCATTGTTCACTCCTCCTGCAAGATCAATGCAATCTTTGGAGTTAGTTGTCATATACAACGTGCCCTCCTTCTTTCCACGAGCTATAATCATAGCTCCCTTGATTATCTTCCAATTACTGCAGCCAAATGTCACTGTGTAGCCCTCTGCATCAAGCTGCCCAATTGAAAGTAAGTTCCTTTTCAGTCCAGGAATATGTCTGACTTGATTCAGCTTCAACTCGGATCCGTTGGATGTCACAACTCGCACATCTCCCTTTCCCACGATTTTCAGGGGCTCATCATCAGCAAGATACACCTGTCCAAAATCGCCAGAGACATAATTTTCAATTATATCTTCATTACTGCATGAATGGAAAGACGCTCCAGAATCCAGCACCCACGACTCCATCGGACTGGTCACGCTCAGGACCAATGCCTCGCCTACATCTTCTGTTGTGGCTGCGTTCGCTGTCTTTTTGTGATCCTTTTTCTTCGGTGGCGCTTTACACTGATTCTTAAAGTGCCCGAACTCTTCACAGTTCCAGCACTGGATTGAACCCTTATCCGTCCTGGATTGGCTCTTTCCTCTGGACTTTGACCTTCCCCTGTTCTGCCTTCCTTTCGATCTTCCTCGATATTCCGTGTTCAGTGCAGTCCCTGACCCTGAAGTAGATGGAGATTCTTTCATGCGAATCTCCTCGCTGATCATCAGATCTCTTACTTCGTCAAAGCGCAACTTTGCCTTTGCCGATGAAGCGCTAACTGCTGTCACTGTTCCGGCCCAACTTTCTGGCAAAGAAGATAGCAATATTAGGGCACAAACTTCATCATCAAACTCGATCTCCACCGAGCTCAGCTGTGTGGTGATCATATTGAACTCGTTCAAATGATTCTGCACTGGTGTGCTCTCGGACATTTTTAGATTGAACAATCGTCTCATCAAATGTACTTTGTTTGCAGTTGATGGTTTCTGGTACATCTCCGCCAGAATCGCCAATATCTCCTTTGTTGACTTTGCTCCAGTCGTGTGGTAGGCAACGTTCCTGGACAGCGATAAACGTATTGCACTCATCGCCTTTCTGTCCAGCAGCTCCCACTCGTCCGGATCCATCTTATCTGGTTTTTCTTTGAGGGGCTGATGTAGATCTTTTCCATAAAGGTAATCCTCGATCTGCATCTTCCAGAAACCGAAATCCGTACCATCGAACTTCTCAATCGTAATCTTTCCGTCGCCCATCGTAACTGCTCCCAATTGATAAACAAGATAATTTTCTCAAAGTAATTCTTTTCTGATGTGGAGGTTCAGTAATTACTGCAACCACAGAGCATATTAATAATTACAAAAGAACAATCACTGTTCGCAACGAAATCACTATTCACGATGAATAGTAAAAGCACAAGAAAATTATCAGACCGCCACAAACGTGACTCTGATACCAGTTGTTGGGAAATATACACAAATACTTCCGCCCATTATCAAATCGAAAGCAATATCAATGATATAAATTATCTAAGACGGAAAAAAATAATGACACCGATATTTAACGTGGTTCGGCCAAACTGCCTACGTCCACGGACCCACCCCAATATATTAGAGAATCTCACAAAGGAGGAGTACAACAATACCACACTGTATTTTGTATCTTGCCTACACAGAGGCTATCTCTCGACTCACTTTTATCACTCGTGTTTAACTTCGACACTGAAGTTTTCTCTCACTATATTTTCTCACTCTCTAACACTTCTTTCACAAGACTTCTTTTGTGAATTTGGGATACGCTTCAAGTTGCTGCGATGCACATATTTATAGCCTCCATTTGTTGATTCCACCTCACATCCCAACTTTCTCAAAGTTGATTCCACCTCACATCCCAACTTTCTCAAAGTTAATGGGGCTGCACTTTCCTCTTTGGTGGTGGCAAAGTTGTGGTGGTGGCAAACAACTTTCTCAAAGTTAATGGTGGTGGAGCCTCCATGTTTTGGCTAACAATTTTAGAGGTTATGATGGGATGATAGTATATGACACGTTGTGTTGGGGAAGAATGAAATGTAAATTTGCTTCAAAACTCTAAATGCAGATTGACAAATAATCTGAAAAAAAAAAAATTCAAATTCACTTTTTTTTGTTTTTGTTTTTTTTTTCTCATCGCTTTCTCCCTACCAAACCCTGTTTGCAGATGGCCTCAAAATGTACCGCGAAGCTCCTCCATTCCATGGTAGAATTTAAAATGTCAAGTAAATAAAGAAAAGTAATGAAGAACTTTGGGCGCCCGTGGCCTAATGGATAAGGCGTCTGACTTCTAATCAGGCGATTGTGGGTTCGAGTCCCACCGGGCGTGTTTTTTTTCAAGTCGAATTTTTTATTTTTGTTTTCAATAAATCTATATCCAGCCAGTGGCCACCCATAAATTAATTAAATAAGAAAAAAACAATTTATTTAATATTTTTTAAATGAAAATAAGATTTAGTTATCTCATAAAAAATAATGGTTTTATAAGACAAAACACACACGCGTTTTAAAGGGTTTTTTTTTTTTTTCAAAAAAAAAAATCTAAGGAAAAATAATTTTTTAACATTTGGTGTTTTAAACATCACTGTCGTCTCTTTACTCTCTTATCCAAGTGAAATACCAAAAACTTATAGTCCAATAGTTCTATGAATGTGATATAAAACTTACAAAATCAATGTTCATTAATTTTTCTTTTCAGATTTTGAATATTTTTTGTAATTTAGTTACATCACTTTAATTTTTGTGATGTATTGACAAAGTTTTTTTTTTTTTTTAAATAATCGCTCGTTTAAAAAAAAAAAAAAACTTGCGTGTGTGAATTGGTCTAATAATTAATGTTAAGAGGCCAAAAGTTTTTTGTAAATTTTTTTCTTATTTTTGCCCAATTTAAAAGAAGTGCATGAAATTTCGTCAAAAAAAGAAGTGAAAGATTGTTGAATGATCTCCTACAATTAAAAAACAAGAATAAAACATAGCTTGATTTAAAGAAGAAAAGTTGTTGGTTTTCAATCGCCATCTCCACCCGAAAATCAAAAACCCACGTGAAAGATTGTTGAATGATCCACTGCCGTTCCATTACTTTTCTGGCTAATCCAAATCCTGCTAAATAAATTATCAATTTCCTCGCGATCAATTTTCCGCAACTCCTCACTCGCACGCGGCGACAAACCGCGATTACCATATGCGTGCACGTACAGATTTGCACGCAGTAACCATCAAGATTTGCCGATATTTGAAGTGAGTTTTTGCTTGTCAATTGAAAAATGGCCGCCTCTTGTTGCTCCACTGCTGCCGTCTTCTCGATCTCCCGCCCCCAAACTCGGCAGCGATTTGTCTCAGCGAGTCAATTGCCGCAGAGCAACCGCCTCGGGCTCTCGATTTGGGATCAGAGGAGACTCGAGGCCCGAAAATCAGTGCGTGCCTCCAGCCTTGGGGATAGCAAAAGTAAGTTCTTTCAATATTGGAGATTTTTCTCTTATTGAATTTAGTTCGATTAACGTGATTTGTATTTGCACTTGTTAGTGATCTGATGATTATTGTTCGTGATCTTGGGAAATATGGCGTAAATTAAATGTATCTTAGTTGTGTCGTTTATGTGATGCCTTGATCTAAATGTTTCTATGATTCTAGGTTACCCTTAGATCTTGGAAAGTAGAATCTGATTTATATAGTAAATTCCAGCATAAATAATTAGAGTTCTTGTTTCCGTCATATCGTATAACTACAAAGGAATGAATCAACATTACACTTTTTGTAAAGCATAACTGATGAAAGGGAGTCTTGATTATCACAACCTTGGTGTCACACACACACTCGTCCATGTATAATGTCGGTAACCTTTGCTGTGGTTAGTAGATTTGATTTTCTTGACTGGTGGGCATGGTTTGTTTTGTCTGATTCGTTTCGTTATGATGTTTCTGTTAGGCAGCTGCCATAGTTTTGGACTTGTATTATATGAATTAGAAGACTAATGCAGGCAGTAGTGTTGCTACATGAAGCTTTCTGCTTTTGTGTTTGGCTTAATCATGAATGTTAAGAATTTCAGATAAGTCGAAGAACAGTAAAAATGTAAATGATACTGGAATTAAAAATTACGGTCTAACTCTCAGGTCATGCCATTTTGGAGGTTATAAGCAACTGACTAATTTATTATCTGCTTTTATTACTTAATAATTATGAGTTTAGGATATCTGCAAACCTAATTCATGTATCAGGTTTCTACTTTAGCTGCTTCAGGTTGAAACCTAGAGGCTATTATGGTCAGCTGATTCGTGTTGCTTTATGTCTTGTCACTTTTGGATATTGCTGTTATGAACTCTCTTTTCTTAAAGCATTTGATTTGGTGGGATTAGTGCTTATTAGGACTTAGTGTAGTTGAAAAATCTCAAATATAAATATGAGGTGTACAAATCGGATCAAGTGTTGCAGCACATTCTCATTGCCTTAGTTTGCTTTGTAAGTTTACTGTTGCTAATTCTTTTTACCCTGTTTGATACTGACATGTAGCCAACTTCAAAGTGAATGATAAAAACTGAAATGAAGTTAACATGGTATAAATGCATCTATGTTACTGGTGGTATAGTTGGAAATTGGAATGATAATGCAGAAATTAAACTGATTGGTGCAGATCTCCCTTTTTCTGAATACTATCAACTTTCTTCTAAGTTTCTTTTTTTTTTCTTTATAAAATAGAGGATCAATAATGGTTTCTCATTTCCGGCATGTGGTGTTCTTCTAAGTTCTAAGCGCTTGTTTTTCTCACTTTGCAGCTGCAGCTGTGACTGGCAAATCATGGGACAAACTAATCATAGACAGCGAGTTACCTGTGCTGGTGGAGTTCTATGCCAGTTGGTGTGGACCCTGTCGCATGGTTCATCGAGTAATTGATGAGATATCCAGTGAGTACTCGGGGAGGCTAAAATGCTTTGTTCTTGATGCGGCCATTGACTCACAAGTTGCTGAAGACTACGACATCAAGGCTGTGCCAGTGGTCCTGCTGTTCAAGAATGGTGAAAAACGCGACACTGTTATCGGCACCATGCCTAAAGATTTCTATGTGGCTGCCATTGAAAGGCTTCTGTCTTCATAGATCTCTGATTTGGCTATCAAGATGGAAAGATACAAATTTGAATATCCTAATTTGAGGCAAAGTACCGTTAGCCCGGCTGTGATCTTTCAAGCAAAACTCTCTCTCTAGTTTTGCCACTTTTGTGTGTACAGGTTTTGGTGTACCCAACTGTTTCTGCTATCAAGAATGTGAAGATTCGTTTATTTATGTTCTTGTTCTTGTTTTATGATTTTAGTTTATATGGATTGGATCTGGTAAGGATTGAGATGGATGTCATGTCACTTATTTTGGTGGGTGGCAACTGACAACAATAAAAATAAAAATAAAGAAACAAATTCCTAAAAATAAATATCTTGAATTTAATTAAGTCATTCATCAATTTGCATCAAAATAATCTTTACATATGAATCCACCTCAATGCTCCAATGGGTAATCTATAGAGATATTATTCACATGTTTCCCGAAAGAGAAGAATGTTCCCCAAGAATGGAGAAGGGATCTTTGGACATTTCCTCCTATGTTAAGGAACAAATAAAGAGGGATATATGTGACTTAAATGTAGGGATGTCAATGCAGCCCGAAACCCGTGGGCCGACCCGAATAACCCGACAAAATTAGAGGGTTAGGGTTGAAAAATCGCAACCCGAAAAAACCTCCAACCCGATTAGCCCGCACCCGACTAACCCGGAACCCGATAGGGCTAGCCCGAAAACCCGATGGGCTGGCCCGGTGGGCTGACGGAATTGTGACTGATGCATCCAGTTACAACTTCTGCTATGTTTAGATCTGTGGTATTTGCTTAAATATATATATGTAGCCTCATTAAAAAAAGTGAAATTAATTAGTTAGAATATATATGTGTGTGTGTGTGTGTGCAATCTCATTAAAAAAAGTGAAATTAATTACGGATGATAATTATTCAAGATTATACAAAATGGTCGGCCTAATAAATTTTGTATATTTTATACATTATACATTAGATCATTAGGAATAATAAAATACAAATGATAATTTTATTTGTACGCCTTTAACCTGATTAGCCCGATGTAGTGGGCAAAATTCGTCAACTTGGCTCAAGCCCAATTAACCTTCCAAGCTGGATCAATGAGCTAAACAGCCCGGTCAGTCCAGCCCAACAGACCTCGGACCAACTTGGATCATTAACAGGTTGGCCCAATTACTTAAGAAAACTTGTCGTCTAGCCCAATAAGTGAAATTATACTCATCACAGGATCAACCTGGACCGATCCAGGTTGACTATCCACTTTAGGTCCCAATTGTCTAACAGACGGGCTGCATTCGGCCTAAACCCACCAAGCTAGTTTGCCAGTTTGGCACAATCCTAAAAAGCCCAACTAGTCAAACGGACTGGTCCGTCTAGCCCGAAAAGCTGTAGATCGACTTAAATCGATAACCAGGCTGGAGGTATCACATCCGGCCCAAGGGTTACCGCCCACCTTGTTGACGAAGTCACATGACCTAACCATCAACCCTAAAAAATATCTTTCGCCAAGCTGACACAGTCAAAGGATGAATCTTTATGATCCCGTCCAAATCGCAACAACTTGGAAGTGGAAAGCGTGGACGGATAAGGTCAGTCTGTAAAACCCTAGTGGCTGGCTGCCCTTTATATAGACAGACTGACTAGGTTACAAAGGGACACGAAATCCTACTTGCTCTTTACTCTTTGAATTCTCTCTACTCCGCCGCCTAGCCAACTTGGCCTATCTCCGCCTCCCATATTCCATTATCACAACACTGTCACCGTTTCCACCCTCCGACGCCGCTTACAGCCTGAAATAACCGCACACTCCAGCCTGCCTTTCTCTCAATTTCAATTCGCTTATCATTCTATTTGGCTATTCCGATACTGACTTGAGCGTCGGAGGCTCTACGGTCGACACCCCCACCCGGTGCTCAACCTAGGGCTCTTACGTGTTCTTGTGTTGACAGGTTGCTAGTGCCCAATCCATCCGGACGTGCAGACGTCAACTTCAATTGTAGATTTTAGCCTCTACACCCGATGGGCTAGCCCGAAACCCGAAAGTTTAGGGTTAGGGTTGAAGATTTACAACCCGAAAAAATCTCCAACCCGATTAGCCCGCACCCGACTAACCCGAAACCCGATAGGGCTAGCCCAAAAACCCGATGGGCTGGCCCGATTGACATCCCTACTTAAATGAATTAAATAAATAAATCTAAGTTGAAGATGAGAAGAAAGAAAAAAGAGAAAGAAATAGATTGTACAATAATTAGAGCAGGCGGTACAATCTAGTTTGCCAGCCTTACAGGATACGTCTACCATCATTCTTGTTTCCCTTCTTCGCATATTCAATGTCGGTTCACGTCTCATTTACTTCTTATTATTTCCTACGCCGATTTCTCCCAACTTTCCTCTCACAAATCCAGTAACCCTCCAATTCCTTTGTGATATATAATCGTCTCTAACATTCCACACCTTAATTTTACTGTAGTGGAGACTTCATCGATAGTACTTGTATCTATTGGTAAGCATACAATCTTTACTCAATTGAACTTGATCTCTGCTTGCGGTTAGTATTCTCGCTCTAGAATTAAATTCATATCGACTGGAATTCGTCGCGGGTTTCTGTTTTGAGATGTTTTTAGATGAAAGCTTGGATCTTTACTTGTTTTCCTTTTTCTTTTTGCTCTTTAATTATCAATCAACAACAGAAAATTCTTGAACTTCCCTTGATTGCTATCTGTTTCATAAAATTGTCGATATTCGTACACTGTAGTGAATTATGGTCTGGTTTTTCTTGTTAGGTTACTTGGAATTTGTTTTTTCTCGTAGAATTTATTTCAGCGTGTGTGTGTGTGATGTGTGTGATTTCCAATATATAGGATTATTGCTGAGGGTCTATTTGTTAAAGTGTTCCTTTCCAACTTGGGTTTCAATCCCTTTTCCGTTTTTGTTATTTGTAAGTGTTTGAATCATTCATTCCCCTTTCTTTCTTTGATCAGTCACTCACCGTTAACATCAGGAAGCTATAATTCTGCTAATTCGATTACTGATGTCGTGCTCAAATTCGTCTTTGCTGGCATTGCCAACAGAAGGAGAGGATCAGATAATGACCTCAAATGCTAATCCATCCGTACCTACTCAGCATCAAAGTCGGGGTTCCCTGCCCGTTCCCGTAGCAATCCTTTGGGACATTGAGAACTGTCCCGTGCCAAGTGATGTAAGGCCCGAGGATGTGGCTGGTAACATCAGGATGGCATTGCGGGTTCATCCTCTTATTGATGGAGCTGTCACTACTTTTTCTGCATACGGGGATTTCAATGCTTTCCCCAGGCGACTGAGAGAAGGTTGCCAGAGAACGGGTGTCAAGCTTGTTGATGTTCCAAATGGTCGAAAGGATGCTGCTGACAAGGCTATCTTGGTTGATATGTTCCTTTTTGCTCTCGATAACCCTCCACCGTCTCCCATCATGCTTATATCAGGGGATGTCGATTTTGCCCCTGCTCTCCACATTCTAGGTCAGAGAGGATACACTGTCATCCTTGTTATTCCCTCTGGGACTGGTGTCTCGTCTGCTCTGAGTAATGCCGGGAGGTTCGTTTGGGAATGGACTAGTGTCGCTCGTGGGGAAGTCTTTGTGCCCAATGTTAAGGGATTAAAACCGCCTTGTGAAGGTCCAGCAGAAGTTACCGGGCCTCTAATGGGGTGTCAGGTCAGTGATGGTGTCGAAGGCCATAACGAAGAAGAATCAATAGTGTATCGAGGAGCTTCAAGAGGCTGTTACAGTAATACCAAAGAAGTTTCAGTGGTCTCGCAGTCTCTATCTGAATATAGTACGAGATCGATAGTGAAGCTCCAAAATCCCACAACTACAAGATCGGATGGTCTGCCATTTGGACTTAATGAAGTTTCAACGGGATCACCTGCTTATTGTGTGGAAAACGACTTGATGTGGGTGCAGCCGGGAGATCTCAATGGTTTGAAGGGCCAATTGGTGAAGTTGCTTGACTTGTTTGGTGGTGTTTTGCCTCTAACTCGTCTTCCGGCAGAGTACCAGAAGATGTATGGACGGCCTCTGTATGTTTCCGAATATGGTGCTGCTAAACTCGTAAATCTCCTGAAAAAGATGGTTGGTGCAATCAGTGTCGAGGGGAAGGGCCAGAGGAAGATTGTATGCCTCCGTAACCCAAAGCCCGAGCCAGTTGGTCCTACGCCCACAGTGATTTTAGCTAGGCGGGAAAAGAAAGGAAAAGCGGCCGTGGAAGATAGCATTGACATAATGATTGAAGCTGGTTCTTCCGATGAGTTGTCAGACGAAGAAAGGTTGGCTATTGAGGAAAACTGCGGTAAGAGAGGAGGGGGAGAGAAATTTAGCTTTGAGATAACGGATGATTCACGGGTTATTGATAACCTCAAAAGGTTTAGATATGAGCTCCAAGACATCTTGGTAAGCTACTCTTATCAAATTTTTCTTCATTGCTTTGAGACAATATATCATCAAAGATACAAAAGACAACTTGATTATACGAACTTTGGAGTGAGTCATCTAGGAGAGCTTCTTGAAAAGGTGAGAGATATTGTGGTGGTGCAGGTGGACCCAGTAAGTAAAAGAAAATTTATGATTGCAATCGGTGCATAGTTGAAAAAAATTGCATGGCCCAGGTGGGGGTCTTTTCTTCCTCATCGTGGTGGTTGTTCTCCATTACCTTGTAGTTTTATTTGGGAAGTGGAGAACGGGAAAAGTGTGTGCATTTCCCGTTCTGTCTAACACAGTATTGTCGTATTTTATATGGAGCGGTTACTTTAGTATTCTCATCGCAAACACTGAATCTGATCAGCCCAAATGGGGGATCCTTTCTGTATATTAGGTTTTGGCTTGATTTAATCACATGCAACGCGAGGCCACAAGTTGTTTTCGTTTATTTATGAATATGATCCTGCTTCTAAGATCCTCAGTGTTTGCAGTACATTTTTTGGCACTAACTGTTGAGTTTCATTTTCCTTTACTCTGGGTGGTAATGTTTTCCTGATCATGATTTCGACCACTTAGATAATGTTGGTCTTTAGCCTTTGGCTCTTGAGCATTGTATTGCTGTGAAGCGGTGTCGAGCGCCTATCAGCATATTGGAGAAATGGAGCAACTGGTTCTTGGCTGATCATAAATGAGAAATGACTTGTTTGCATGATGGTTGAGATTTATTATGTTATGATTTGATGAGCAAAGCTAGCCTCCTACAATGTAAGGCTCATTCTTTTTTAGGTAAGATGATGATTGCTAATTTACTAATGCCACTTATAATTCCATTTTGTTTGGTCTCCTCTACTGCTGCAGGATGCTACCGGAAGGGAACGAACGTCTGCTTATTAACATCGGGTACTCAAACATTCAACAACTTTGCGCTTTCCAAATGTAGTGTTGTTCGATTTATAATCTTTGCTTCGTCATGCTTTGTTGTTAAAAGAAACATATAGTGCTGCGAAGGGAAATAATGCCAGTCTTCTCTGTTGTTGCTTTGCTAAAATCTCAACTGTTTCGTTCTCACCTAGAACTACAACTGCAAGTAGAGCAAATGATAGCCATTTGACTGGAGAGAAAGGTATCTCAATTCTCATGGATTCATATTTGTGTATCTAATGATCTTTAGATCAACTTCAAATTTTCCTTGATCATCTTCTGATCAAGTATTAGATCTTATATTGGGACATTTTTTCTGCATTTCTGGCTATTTCAGAGCAACGAGAGTCGCACTGCTATGTATCTTCTCCAAGTGTGCTCATGTGCTATCAAGCTCATATCCGGTACCATATTTGTAATTTTACACCCAGATGCAGAAAGCAACGAGATCACCTCAAACATGAATGTAAATTTTTGTTTGCCAAAAACCCTATTTACTTTTCCTATCACAACCAAATACAAAAGAAAGATCAATCAATGATAATACTTGTGAAATGTTCCCCAAAAAACTAGATTTTTATATTTGCTGATTTATGTTCCTTCCGAGTCTCAAACCTTCTTCTTCTAGACAAGAGACTTCCCATAAATAGCATTCTCTTCTGTGTCACGGAGCCGCGAGCTTCGTGTACGAGGCTAACTCGTCTCCTTAGATGGACGGCATATTGCTAGGCGACTGCGGGGAGCCCATCTCCAGCAAGAAGCTCCTGCTGCAGTACGATCTCGACGTGCTCGAGGAAGAAGCAAGATTCCTATCTCCACTGAAAAAAACATGCTTCCCTCTGCTCTTCCTTCCCCGGTTCTCCGTTCCCTCGCCCTCTTCATCCTCGACAGCTTCAACGAATCCGCTGTGCATAGGGTCCGAGCTCTCGTACAGAAGCCTCAGAACCTGCTTAATCGAAGGCCTCCCCCGGCCCTCTCTCTGCGTGCACCACCGCACGATTGCAATGGCTGTCTGAAGCTGATCGAAGTCGTAGGTATCGCCCAGATATGGATCCACGAGCTCGTCCATCCTCGACTCTGACTCCAAAATGGCCTGCGCCCACTCAATGATGTTCTTGTTGTCTTGTATCGTTCGCCTTCCCGTGATCAGCTCCAGTAAGACGATGCCGTAACTGTACACATCGCTCTTCTCTGTTAGCTCTTGCGTTATTACGTATTCGGGGTCCAAATAACCCGGTGTCCCTCGTATGTCGGTGTTTACGGGTTCAAAGAAAATCGAGCCGTTTTTCGAAGCGTGTGCGAGGCCGAAATCAGCAAGCTGGAGATAGCAATGTAGATGTCAATATGCTTGAACTGTGTTTGTTATAGGTCAAAAATACCAATTCACTAATCATACTTACCTTGGCCACAAAGTTCTCATCTAGTAATATATTGCTCGACTTTACATCTCTATGGCACAATGGAGGGTCACAATAAAAATGGAGGTACTCCTGCAACAGGAAAATTAATAGTAGATATTTTTTTCATAACTAGTAGTATTAAGCAGGAAATTGAAATATATTTGTAAACCGCAACAGATCCTATTAATATAGGCAAACCACAATTAATTTAGGCAAAAATGTGATTGAAATCTATCTTATCAGGACTTTTCGTATATCATCACTATCATGGAACTTACCAGTGCATTTGCCACGTCGATGGCGATCTGAATTCTCGCCTGCCAGCTTAGGGGGGTTCTACCTTGTGCTGAAAAATGAGCAAACATGCACTTAGTAAATGAGTTGATTGAAGTATACGACGTATATATGTCGAAGACAGAAGATAGAGCCATATCACTGAGGATAAAGAAAAACCTAAACCCTAATGAAGCTGAAATTTTATAAGGAAGAGCCTTATTAAAACCTTTGGAGGTAAACCCTAAAGGGAGATATATTAGTAAGGTGAATGCGGACATACCATGGAGATGATCCTTTAAGCTTCCGTTTGCCATGAATTCATACATCAGAAACCTTTCGTGCCTTTCTATGCAGAAGCCTCTCAAAGCAACAAGATGGCGATGGTGTAGTCGAGCAAGGAGCTCTAGTTCTCTGCAAAAGTCGCCTTCTGCCTGCTCCGACACTTTGCTCATCCGCTTCACTGCTGCGACTAAACCACCCGGAAACTCTGCTTTGTAAACAATTCCGAACCCTCCTTGTCCAATGACAGTGTTGAAGTTATTCGTGGCTTTCTTCGTCTCTCTGTAACTATATTTCCTGAACATACCCGACGGACCTTCACAGGATTCGTACACCACACAACAAATAAGATTTGGATACATACAAGCCCAAAACTGAGGAACCTTAACTGGAAACAAGAACATACCATCCTGAAATTTTCTTGCAGAAAGAGCAACAGCTTTTGGGGGCATATCGTCATTTGCATCACTATCCTCCAGCTCTCGGCTTTTCCTGCGGATCAGGACAGCCAATACTGCAAGAATGATCGAAGCAAGTGCTATAACTGCTATGCCAATGCTTAGAACCAACGGTAGCCGGTAAGGATGATGATTCCCCTTCAGAGATGTGTTCAGTGAAAGCTGAGTTGGACTAGCAGCATCAGGTGAACGAGGAGATGTCTCGGGCGGGGGTACAGGAGGGGCAGACCCTAAAATTGGCAGTTAAACTTAAGATTATAATCTAAATCTATTCAGAGCACGTGTTGTTTTATATCAAAAGAAGCCAGCTAAATCATGAGACCTACCTGAAGGAGTGATGAGACCTTGAACACCAAAGAAACAGCCAGCAAAGTCGAGTCTTGATACATAACCAACTTGGCTAGCAAGAGCAGCAAAAGTTGCATCCCTACAAGTGCTCAATGTCACATTATCTGTAGGCCCTAATAGATTCCGAAGATACAGAATGCCAGAGTTCAAGCACCTCCGGCAAGCTTTATTCTCCGAGAGAGGCACTCTGCAATTCTCAGTGACATCATTGAACTTTGGAGATTGAAGCATCTGTGTGACAGTTGATCGGCCTTGGCACTCGTAGTTTACATGTATCTTCGGGCCAAACCCACAGAAAACCGTTGCATTCTTTGTTACCCCGTAGAGCTCAAATGTTCTAGATATGGCGTGAATGCAGCTATCGGACATATTTGAAGCCACCCCCAATTCACTCGTCGTGTTTGCATATTGGGAGACGGAGATAGCTACCATGGCATTGATGTAGCGACAACACCTCCCTCTCTCTGCCGGATTGGAGCACAGGGAGGCGGCTAGTGTGAAATTAGACCGGCTTAAATCCAAGGGGCAATCTGCATAAACACAAGTACAAAGACATCATCACAATCTACAAATTAAACTCTCGTTTCGGATTAATCATAGCACAAGTTATGATGTTCTGATGAATTCATCTTCTATCTCAACTCTCTTCCAAAACCTCAGGCACACATAAAGAAGAAAACTGCGAGAAAACTATCAGCCTGCCGAGCTGCATTATGAATTATCCGGGTTTCTGCTATGTTTTTTTACAATTCCCAAGATTTTGCAAGTTGATGTCTATTACTATGTGAATGTGGTATTCTAAGACATCAAAAATCTTTCATCAGTTTATTCTAAATCAGTATTCTAAGCATGCAAGAGCAACTCATAGATTCTTCTCAATCTCCTCCAAATTCACAGTGCCAACAACCTCGAGACTCACCAATTTACAGATAATGGCACCAATCGTTCACATTTCAAATCCAAAACCTCAAAATAATGTGAAATGCGGATAATGTCATTTCCACTTCAAATCCAAAACCTAAAAAAGAAAATGTGAAATGCAGATTCCAGCATAAGTTAAACCCAAACCATAAAATCCCAAGCTTCCCATTTCACCAATTAACCACTCACCATGCACCCAAATTTACACAAAATAAATTCCGGCATTACAGAGCAGAAAAAAACTAGTATTCATTTTCCTAGTCTATACACACGCAGTCCCAGAAATAGCAAAAATAACGGGTAAGGTTAAATTACCAGGAGCAGCCAATGTGAGAGAAAGTCCCAATTGAAGAACCAGCACCGCCAGCAGCAGAGCAAGAAGAAGCGGCGGCGGCGGCCAGCTCGGCGCCATGGAAGAAGAGGTTGGGCTACGGGAGGGCGTAGTTTAGCACATGGTGGGAGTGGAAGGAAAGAGAAATGGGGGATGGGACTTTTGACTACTTTCCTCTATTGGTTTTCTTACTTCATTAAATTCCCCGGGCTGTGCATTTATTTTAATAGAAATCTTAATTTCATTTTCACGAATCTCTCTATCAAATTCAGGAGATCTTTTAGGTGGGGGCCATGGATGCCCACAACTAAGCTAGCTTTGCTTGCTGGTTTAACATTCCCCAGAATTAAATTAAAATAAAATAACTCACAAATTTACATTAGTAAGTACTAGTTCCAACTTATTTGAAGATCTTAGTAATTTTTTTTTTGAATGTTGTGCACTCCAGACATGACTTTGGTCGCATTTCCAACTCTTTTTTAAAATAATATATTCTAATGGTGTTTTTCATTTTTGTTTTTCCTTTTCTTTAGTTAATCAATTTGAATAGCTTGTTTTTAGCTGTAGAGAAGGGTGTTGACAATGAAGCGAAATTCAATTAATGCGTACGTTTCATTTTCAATTATTAGGTCGAAGATTCGAGCCATTACGAAAAAAAAAATAATGAGCTATTATTAATCTTTTTAAAAAAAAAATTGGAAAGGGTGTCGTACTTGTGGCTTATGCACATAGGATATGGATCCACCAGATGTAGTCAGGATTTTAAGAATGGAGATATGGAATTATTATATATAGTTAATTAAATCAAATGTAGCATAATAGCATGTACAAATTGTGGCTGTGTGGGCGTGTGCAAGGGAAATTTGTGAGCAATACTTTTTAAGATTCTTTGAATTTGTTTTGTTTAATAATATTTAATCTAAAAATAATAAATATAAATATCCAAATACGCATTTATCCTAAAAACAATAGAATTATATAAGTGGAGGGGCCAAATGAGGCCTAGTGCAACATGCATGTGCTACAGTGCTAGTGTGTAGGGCATGGGTTGTGTTTGTAACTCTAGGCAATTACTCCTATATGATAATTTAATAAGGCAGATTCACAAATAAACTTCTAGTGATTTGTTTGGACATCAAATTTTCCTTCTTTTTTTTTTCTCTTGTCTGTTTCCTCAAATCATGTTATATATTCTCCTACTGTGCTCTCTCGTGTTCCCTTTGCTACTTTGTTTTCTTCTCATACATTTATGTATTGTACCCATCAATTATTCGGTGTATTTTCCCCAAATTTACAAATATGTGTATTCATTGTAACTCACCAAACCCAATTAAAAAAATCAGTTTTTGTTGGTATACAAACCAGGACTATAAAATTGAAGAAATGGTTAAGAATAGTAGGGAAAAGTATCAAATAAGCCCGTAACATGGTGGTCCTTATCACGTTTAGATCCCTATAGTCGATGTTGGGCCAACTAAACCCCTGAAGTCTTTAATTTCGTGCAATTAGCCCCTCTGACTTAACGGCGGTTTAACACCGTTAACTATTTTATTTTTTATTTCGTTGGTGGTGGGACCCACGCTTTCTTCTTTGCCAAGCACGCCGGAAACACGTCGGAAACATGTCGGAAGGTGTTGACCATCGATTATGTTCGAAAATCAGTTGCGGTGGCTCCTTCCCCGGCCACTCACACCGGATCCTCCCAGTACCCCGACGGCCACTCCGCAAGAAACCCCAATTTCCGATCAAGAGCAGTCAAAAACCCCAAATCTAAAAAAAAGACAATCAATCAATGACGGCGGAAATCGAGATCTACAAGGTCTGGGCGAGCAACGTGGTTGTGGAAATCAGCTTAATCCATGAACACCAAGTTCCCGAGCACCGTGTTCAAGCTGAGCCCTCTCTTAAAGAAGCTCCACGCCGGCGACGCCGTGATTTGATGAGGGGGATATCGATGAGCGAGTAGCGGACCACTCTGGTGACGAGGGGGATATCAATGAGCGAGTAGCGGAAGTCGTAGTTGCTGAGGTGGGAGGAGAGCGTCTGGAGATTGAGGGACGACGGCGACATGGTGGCGGACAGAAAGGCGGAGGGGAGGAGCGCGTCGGCGTCGACGACGATGAGGGGTGGAGGACAGGGTTAGGCCCACCAATTTAAAAAAATGAAAACAGACGGCGTCAACTGACCGTTAAAGGCGAGGGCTCGATTGTTCGAAATTAGGCAGTTTGAGGGTTTAGTTGGCCCAACATCAACTATAGGGATCTAAACGTGATAGAGGCTTATTTGATACTTTTCTCATAATAGTATATAACTGAAATACTAATAAATAGCTCGTACATGTAAGTAAAAGTGAAACACAATACAAGCCAACCAAGATCCTACATTTATTGCTTTATCCACTCAACAAAAGATAAAATAAAATTTTCAAGATGATAAATTTTATTTAAATGTTTTTTCCTAATAAAAGCTGGAATTATCTCACAATAGCTTAAGCTTCGTTACTCTATTTTGGAATCAGATAAACCGTTGAATGGCTCTCTGCCACAATTATCTCACAATAGCTTAAGCTTCGACATTCTAATCCAAAGAAGGAATATTTGCTTCTTTCAAATGACGTGAGAAATATTTTTTAAAGTATTTGTGAGTGTACGTTTGTTGGAGTATACCACATGTCTAGAATAATTAATAGAGCCGCTTATTATCTTGGTCAATTTGCTAGAAATATTATGTAATTTTTGTGTTAGACGATAAATTTTTGTGGTTGACAACAATTTTTTTTTTTGAATTTTTTTTTGCTAAAAAAATAAATAAATTATATGCCAATCACAAACTTTGTCATGTAACACAAAAGTTGCATAATGTTTCTAGCAAATTGACCAAGATAATGTAACAAATACTCATATCTTTTAAATAAACATTTGTCTTCCGCCTAATAAAAGAAGGCAGATGCATGCATTGAAATTCTACATAAAGACTTAGTTATGGCATTATATAAATGAAATCAAACGAACTCAAATGCGAAATATTCTAAAAAAAAAAAAGAATGTAATGCGAAATTTCAGAAACTTTTGCGTGAGTTATTCAGTGTCATCAGTCCCAACGAAACTAAAATTATTGGGTACCTTTTGTATTTCTAGTTTATTTATGGGCTAAAATGTTCAAAAAATATTTTTACCGGTTTTGTTAAAGATAACCAATTTTGACTTACCGTCAAAGCCTGATACAAATATGTTATCAATATCAATATATCAATTCATTTTCGTACTTGCTATCTCTGGCTAAATTCGAAGAGTTTCAAGATTTGGCTGTGTCGTAGACGAAACAATTATTTATATAAATTAAAATGAAGGTCCATTATGGGGATTTCTGTATTCCTAGCAAAAAGAGGTTAACTAAGAAATTTCTAAAAAAAATGACAAATTACAAAAACTTACGAAATAATTGCGAAAAAAACTAAAAAATTTCTGCCTTATTATATATTTTTTTTGAATAAAAAATTTCTGCTGCACATAGCTACAAACTATATAATTGCGAAAAAAATCAAATCTAAACTTATTAAATGAAAATTGGAGCTAAACTTTACGCAAAAAACATCAAATCAAGAATTTACGCCAAATTATCTCTTTTGGCAAGCAACGTTGCTTGCAAGGAAATAATACACCATTATATCACGGATACTCTTTTTGCTTCGACAAACAATAGAAGTGCACGAAACTAAAACGGTATGCCTGCCCTTTTCATTAAGAATTTAAGAGGAAGTTTATTGGGAGTGATATGATAGATTAATAAAATATATAACTGAATATTTGAAGGATAAAATGGTTGGATAAGTTTAAAACTATTGAATTCACCAAATTAAATAATAAATTAGTTTGGATGAATTAATTATTTTTATCTATCCACCATATAACTCAAAGTAAACTAGTCATAAAAGAAAAGGGCATACTACATGACTGCTCTTTTTATAATTATTTTTTACTTTTAATTTATAAAGAACCGTATATTTCGTATTACTATTTACTAAACAAAGTATTAGGGTGTTATAGGTATATTATACACCATAATCAGATGTATGATCAAACGAGACCTAGATAGATGACGAATAGTTTGAGAAATCTCATACTCTCTCCGTCTCACTCCAGTAGGCTCACTTCTTTTGGGTACGAAGATTAAGAAAACTTACTTTTTAGTAGGAAAATTGTAATAAAGTGGTGTGGTTCACACCAATTAAGTAGTACAATTTTTTACCCAAAAAAGAAAATGAGCATATTGGAGTGGGACGGATGGAGTAATATTTTATCTACTGTGTTTCACCTTAGCATGTATTATCCTATTTAAAGCCCGATCAGCATTTCGTCACATAAATTCTGATGGATGTTTGATAAATTTAGGTGTTAGTAAGAGCACTCCCAGCAGATCACCTAAATGTATCACTAACTCTAAATTTAGGCTAAAACAATTGAAAATGAGATAAAAAAATGCATCCAACAGATCCCCTAAATTGGATGGGGTCCACAAAAAATTTTACACCCACCTAAATTCAATCTTAAATTTACACCCACCCTAAATTTATTTTAAGCTTATAATTAGTAGGGCCCACACATAATTATTATTTTTATGTAGAAAATAGGAGATCTGGTGTATGCATTTATAAAATAAAGATCCTAAAATTAAATAGGGAAGCTTTAGGGAGGATTATAGGAGCATAATTTTGGGATTTCTGCTGGGAGTGCTCTAATAGTTTAGGATAAATATTTATGGCAACTGGCACATTCTTCCTTTGTAGCGTATCATATTATGTTTCCAAAAGTTAATGTACGAATCCTTGAAAAATAACTACCAACTCAAAAGGATGTTAAAAATGATGATCGGCTACGTACATTGCGCATGCTTACTACACATTCTAATCTAATTATTACTTTGAAATAAAGTATTCTGTATTTTTCAAAGCTTCATTTTTTTTAATCTTTAGTCACAATATTGGTGGTTTGCTAATATACGTTTTTTGTTATTAAAAACACATTACTAAATACACCCGATATGCTAAATGGAAATATTTGTTAAAGTGGACAGAAATCCATTTGTAAAATAATTGTGTAAAAGAATTACAATCGAGGCTTTAGAAGGCCGAATAACAAAATAATTAAAACATGAAAATTTTCCAAAATCACAAGCTATGGCTATTTTTGGGTTACAAATAAGTTTCCCCTCTTGGCCACATAAAAGACCCAACATAAACACGTGCAAATTATCAAAGCACCTTTATTTTTATTTATTTTTGCTACTTAACGATAAATGGTCGTACATAATTTATATGACTTCTGACAAATGATTTAAGTTTCTACCTACCGATATGTTGAACATAATAAACCTAATTGATAATCCCACTTGAATTCTTGATTTAATAATTTCCTAATTGAAAATTTCTACTCCTTTCGTTTGTATTATTATTATTATTATTAGCTGTCGGAGGAACTCTTTCCAAATTCTTTTTTTTTTGTCCCAGAGATGGACCCTGCAAATGGAGAAATTTAATAAATTAAAGTTACTTTTATTACTTCATAACTAATCCTCTTATCAGCCAACATTTTTCAATTTTATAACGACTATAAATTCAGTCGTGACCAATTAAAGGGTGATATGTTTGTGATAAGTTTGAAATCTTTATGCGAGATATTGCTGTTAAATTTTAACAGTCGAGGCTAAAAGTATTTATGTCGTTTTGATTATGAGTATCTATATTTACCTAAAAAATTAAAAATAAAAATTACTCTCTATCCTATTTGATTTAATCTATATTTTTTTCTAATTATTTTATTTAATATGTTTTATTTTTTTATTTAAGTAATTATTTTACACTATAATTTTACATTTCGAAATATCCGGTGTAAAAAAAAAAATGAAAGGCAAATTACAACGGGTATTTTTGTTGCTTAAAAAGCTGAAGCGCGGGCATTAAACAGTGTAGTCTATAAATAAACCCAGACTGCATTGCTTTCAAGTTTCCCTTCTTTTAACTGAATTCTAAATAGTCACGCAGCTAATCGGATTTTGAGAGAGAGAGAGAGAGTAGATGACGGTTACTCATCAGAATCACTTATTCCGGTAACGAAAAATTTCATACTGCACATTCCGTACGTGTATGAGCAGTGTTAGTATTACTGAAATGTTTTTGGAATGGAAATGTGGATAGGTATGGATTTACGATGAATTTTGGTGTTCTGGTGCTGTTCTTCGCCATCTTTCTTATTAGCCATTCCTCTGCTCTTCAGGTAATTTGCTTTTTCTGCATCGATTCGCAAAATTCAGTGTGTGTGTAGATCTCTCTCTCTCTCTCTCTGTTTATTGATGCAACTTTTATTTTGGACGGTTACAGAGAGGAGAATTCTGCTTGACGAGCAAAAGCTGTGATGCAGGGCTGCACTGCGAGACTTGCCTAGCGAATGGCAATCTCAAGCCGCGGTGCACTCGAATTCAGCCTATCAATCCTCTTTCTAAGGTATGTTTGTCGATGCCGTCGTATGCGTACGCGTAACTTAGAGCTTTTACTAATTGCTTCGACTACCATTCAAATTCCAATTGAATGTAGAATTCGGTGTAATGAGCCGTGAAATAGCGATAATTTCGGGTAACTTAGTCTGTCGTCTTGAATTTGTCTAGAATCTTGAAGTGATACTCAGCGCAAACACGTTTTGAATGACTTCAAAAATTCATTTATCGGAACAGATTCTGGAAGCAAATAACATATCCCCAAGTTGATAATTGATTGTTTTTGGTGATTAATCTTGATATAATCGGAACTCAGGTGAAAGGATTGCCGTACAACAGTTACACGTGGCTAACCACACACAACGCCTTTGCCAGATTGGGGGTGAGGTCGGCAACCGGAGGCATAATTCTATCGCCACAGAATCAACAGGACTCCGTCACCGATCAGCTAAACGTAAAGCATTTAATTTTCGCCGTTTCGTTTTTATACGTGTTTTATTTACTTCTCAGTTGTCATGTGAATATGTGCTGTCAACCGAAAAATTATGTGTCTGGGGGTAGTTGGGAGCGTGCAAAAAGACGTCGTCCGTTTTGCTGTTTTCAACTGTTGGTGGATGAATGCTTGTTGGAGGATTAAATATTTCAAGTCATCGATAATTTTGGACTTTTAAATGAAGAATTTAAGGCTTCAACTTAATGCTTTGACAGGGAGGGTAATTATACTAGTGCTCTATTTAGTGGCAATGGGAAATGGTCTGGCATAAATGTCAGAACTTAGAACTGTCACCTTTACTGCATAAATTATGCGTTTAATGCTGTGGACCTGTGGTGGTTTTATAAGCTGTAAGCATGTAAACGAATTCTTGTGATGTGCAGTAAGAGCAGTCTGCATATCTTAATTATTAAAGAATTTGCGTAATTAATCTCGCACATCTATTTATATAAAGAATTTGCTAAATTCTTGAATTGAACTCGTAGCTTTAATAAGCAGAAGATATTAATGAAAACTCATGCCTTTGATTTCAATACTGAAATATTATGATCTACGAGTTTGTACGTCAAAGCAAAGACAAAGAATGCTGGAACTGATTGATTAATTCAAATCAAGTTGATCAAATTAGGAATATGAAGAACTACATTTCTGAAAATGTTTCTGTCCCCGATTGCAATCTGACGTACAGTTGCTGGAATATAAGAGTTATTGCCTAAAAGCATTTCCCATATGATACACCATGTTGTTGGTTTAATTAATTTTTTTATTAGTTTTCTGTTTTTTGTGATTATGTTCATCCAAACAACATATGGTCATGGTTATACAACACCTTGATGGTTTATGTCAAAACATTCACTGCAGAATGGGGTCAGAGGGTTGATGCTCGACATGTACGACTTCGAGAATGACATCTGGTTATGCCACTCATATGGGGGGAAGTGCTTCAACTACACAGCTTTTGTAAGTATATGTTACAGGAAAGGTGTTGCTTATCACAATGGAATGAACTACATTGTGACAAATGTTAAAATTTCCTTTTACACGCCAGTCAATTTCTTGTGCTATTTGGTTCTAATCTACTGAGTTTTGTTTTCGTCAAGGTACCAGCTAAAACTGTTCTAAACGAGGTTCGAGCATTTCTTGAAGCAAATCCAACTGAAATAGTCACCATAATTATAGAAGATTATGTTACATCTCCTAATGGCCTGACAAAGGTTTTTAATGCCTCTGGGTTGAACAAATACTGGTTTCCAGCATCTCGAATGCCCAAAAATGGTGGAAATTGGCCGATAGTTGATGACATGATCAGGCAGAACCAGCGTTTAGTAGTCTTCACGTCTAAATCATCCAAGGAATCTTCAGAAGGCATTGCGTACCAATGGAGATACGTAGTAGAAAACCAATGTGAGTCTCTCTATTTGAAATCATCAACATATATTTCTTCAGCGCACCATTACTAATAGAGTTCTGGAACTCGCAGATGGTGATGGTGGAATGGTAGCTGGATCATGCCCAAATCGTGCTGAATCGCCTGCTATGAATCTAACATCGAGGTCCCTAGTCTTAATGAACTACTTCCCAGATAATCCAGATGTGGCCACAGCTTGCAAACACAATTCAGTCCCTTTAGCTGATATGATGAACACATGTTATCAAGCTGCTGGTAGAAGGTGGCCCAATTTCATTGCAGTTGATTTTTACAAGGTACTTCAGAATTCAATACAATTTTTTATTTTTTTCACCCTCATGATATAAATGAAGAAAAACCATGATGATTATATGAATCTTGCAGAGAAGTGATGGTGGTGGAGCACCTGAAGCAGTAGATATGGCGAATGGAGAGCGAGCTTGTGGCTGCAAAACTATATCATCTTGCAAGGTTTGCTTATCGCTTGATATATCTTTAATTTGGTTTTGGTGAAATTATGAAAGAAGGGTGATTTGAGTGAGTGTAATGCAGGAAAATATGGCATATGGAGAATGCGAAGCACCTGAGGCAGGTTTTGGTGCAGCACTCAAAAATCAAACCCACTCTGGAGGCTTCTACGCCAGACCCTTCCAATCACTATGGATGCTCAGTCTACTAGTTATGGCTATCGTATCACTGTGAATGTCCACAACTTGCTTCTTCATTTTTTATTCTTTTTTTGGTTGATTTTATACAAACTGGAAATCTAAATTGATATACTGGTTTCCGATGAATTAGTTTTCTCTCTAAATTTACAATCTTTATTCCGGACATAGTTTAGTTGGTGTGAAGATTGAGTAAAGACATTATTGTCTTTGCGAGAATCACAATTTGTGGTGGCAGTATTTTGAAATTGGATAATTTGCATCCTGAGATGGACACTCGCCCACAAAATAGCTAAGTAGATAAAATGTTTTATACAATCAATAGATTGGGGCTTTGAGTGATCACAAAGGAGAAGTGATAACTATTATTATTATTATTATTTTTTTTTTTAAAAAGAGATATGGGACATTGGAACTGCCACTCGAGCCCTCAAAAATAGATTTCATTCTTTAAAATACAATCTTCCTTTTCTACGATTTGGGTTTTATCGTTAATATAGATCAGGGCCGTTTTGCAATCTTTGTTTGGGAATTTTGGGCTTAGCATGTGGGGTTCTTATAAGTATAGCCCATAAACTTTAAGCTAATAAAGAAAAAAAAATCTTTAAGCTATGAAAAAATTGCACAATCTACGTCTCTAGGAAATGTCAGTGATAGATTGTTTAATTAACTGTAGTAATTAATGACTAATAAAATGAAAAGAAAAACAACAAGGATTTACTAATTAATCGAACAGCGCAGGGCTCAAGGCTCTGAATACTGAAAATTAATTGAAATTAAAGGTAGATGACATGTCACACCAGCGGCCAGCTCCAATTAAACCAATGGAACAGAGCACACTTAATTATAGTACTATTGTTTTTTTTTTTTTGGAAGTAGGCAATCGAGACTAATTTGCTTCCTTAATTGAATCATAGGCTGTAGAATTAATGATTAAGGTAGTTTAATCTCTCTTTTGTTAGTGGCATAAGCGCCACGGAATATGTCACCACCCCGTGATGTATAGCATTAGCAATATAGAAAAGGACAGACTATTCCAATCTTCAACTTTTTTTTTTAAACACAGAGATTAAAGAAGATAACCCACAATACTTATGCTTTCTTATATGCTTTTTATTATTTAAAATGTGGCAAAAAAACAAAACAATGCGCATACTTAGTCTCAGTGAGTCAGTGTCGTGTTCACATTAGACCAAAACAAAGCGTCTGCTTATTTTATAATCCGATTAGCCGCAGCATCTTCACATCGAGGAAATGGATTATTAGCCTATTGTCAAATACTAGTCCAATGTTAATCGAGGCAAAGAATAATTTTCAAAGAAAAAGAGAGAGAAAGCAGGTTTTTTTTGTTAGGTTTGAAACAAACTTTGAAAGAGTTTTAAAAAGAAAAAAACTTTAGTTGAAAGATAAACATATGCTACACGCATCAAATTCTAGATGCCTCGGCGGTATGTCATACATAGCCCCGCCACTATAAATCACAAACAAAAATCATAACTAATCAAAATAAAGCATTGACATTTTTCATAAATTTGTCTTACATATTTTAATAGTTACAGATTGATTTTCACTCTATCGAGTTAGATGGCAGTTTTAGCATATGGAATACGTTCTATTTCTCATTTTTCCTTTTTAAAGGATTATTATAAGACCTATTCGCATTCCACAAAATTTATTTTTATTATTAGTGTACATTAACTTACCACTCGCTAAAAAAACCACTAACCAAAATTATATTACCATAATTTATTTTCAATTTTCAAAACACGCGTCTTTCATAATCCTTTTAGTTAGATTCCGAAAGGAAATGAGGGTCTAACCCCAATTAAATTTCATACTCTTAAATGAGGTTGTGTTCACTTTGATGGGAAATTAGAGAAAAATAATATTTTCACCCATTTTAACATATTTATTATTTTAAAAAAAAATTTCTTTAAGTAGGGTGGAATATTTTTTCAAGTAGCTCATCGTCACTATTTTTCTCTCCAATATTGAATAATATTATCCTAAGGTAAGGGTGTGAAAATATTTTTCAATATTTTTTCACCTTTTCATCTCTAGTAAATATGTGATAAAAAAAAATGAGAATAAATAATATATTTTCATCATTTTTTATGTATTATTCTCTAATAAATTTTTTACCATCAAAGTAAACACATCATCCCAGATGATAAATACCAATGCACTAAAATACAAGGTTGGGGTTAAAAATATATATTTCCAAAAACAGATAAAATGAAAACAGCTCACGACCTTTGTTCTAAAGAGGTGAAGTCATATTCCCCTAAAAGAAAGTTTTATGATAATAAAATATAGTATATGAGTGATAGAAAAATGAAAGCAAGTTGAAGATGATCACAATTAGTGAATTCTTAATCACCAAAAGTTAGATGCCAACCGCATATATAGTGACGGATGAAAAGCGATATCAAACGATGTACCAAAACTTGTTGGACGCCACGTCAATTTAGATTGGAAAAATACCCTAAACCCCAAACACTCCTACTTTCCTTATATTTTTCAATATCTATTAGCTTTAATCTGTTTTTCTAATCCTTTATGCTATCTTTGTATATTATATATTACTTTCCTATGTTTTTCTAATCCTTCTTGTACTATGTGGATATTTTAATTTAGAATATTGACCTTTAAGAAGAAAGATTACCATAAAGTAAATCAAAAAAAATTCCAACCACACAGTTTTTATTCAACCAAGCAGGCTGAAGCAGCCATCTCCGTACCTTTATTTCCAATATAATAATTGTCACATGATCTTGGTTTATCGTAATTCTTATTGGATTAGGTTTTAAAAAGGTATTAGAATATTTATGAAGCATATTCCATTAGTCTATCATGTTATAGAAATAGAGCAAATTACACGCACACAACAACAACAATCAAATGTAGTACTCCATTCGTTTCATTACAAATGTCTCGTTTCTTTTTAGTAATATATTCTCTCTCTATACTTAATATTTAAATAATTTTTTCCAACTCACTTTATCTACCTTCTACATATTTTTTAGTCTCCATTACTTTTAGATATTTATAACGGGACGTAGGAGGGAGTAGTATTTTTCGGAATAAAAATCTGATGTGCCTCGTGGTTTTTCCTCTTCGTAGTGAATTTAGTTATCTAAGGAGAAATTAAAAATTCCGTGTCTATAGAGATTTAAAGTTACGTGTTCACAAGGATGTATCATAATTCCAAATTTGACCTAATCAGTTTGGTTAATGGCTTAGTCCTAATGCTCTCGATAATTTCTATAGTTTGAGCTAATTTTTATTTGATTTATATCTTATTGAAATGATAAAATTGAAGAAATCTTAATTTTGAGAATAAAATACTAATCATTAATATATTTTGTCAATCATACAAAATAAACTTTCCTTTAATATATACATAGTTGCAGATATTTTCTCTGATTAACATTTATTTGTTTTAACGTCTTTGTATACAGACAAGACAAGCCAAGATTTTATTATTCCAACTTACGAACATATATATTAATGAAAACAAAGACTGTCACATGCGAACAAGTTGTGCTAGAAATGTCGCATCTGGTTCTGCCCCAGACAACATTTGCAGCACAAAAATTTATTGACAATATTTTTGTGTAATGGTTGAGGAAGGAGAGAGGTATGTTTCCTCCGTTTTATTTAATTACAATACTTAAACAAAAAAATACTATAATCAAGACCTAATTTCAATGTAAACTGATAAATCGAGAGATATAGTCTAACTCATAGTCGATATACTCCCGAATTATAATTTATAAGATTAATTATTATCTCAACCCACTCATTGGAATTTTTATGTCTATCACTCTAATTGATTTTGAGGTCCACTTCTATGGATGTATTGAAGGGTTATATACTTAAAGCAACGCTTTTATGCTTGTATATATTGATACCTTATTCACTACTATTTTCCTATCTGAATTATTGTTATTGCATAATCCTATTATAGTCCAATTTATCTCATACTATAGATTATATGGTGTGTTGTAGATCACAGAAGATCATATAATTGGAAAAAGTTGAGATATAAATTGAGTTCACAATCGAGGCAACTATGGACGAGTTGCTGGTTTAGATTGTAGCATAAATGGATAAATAGTTTGTCTTGGCTATTTATTTATGCTAGTACCTTCGTGTATTGAACAGGATCACAGTGAGATGAATTCTTATATTCTGACTAATTAAGAATCAAGATCTCGGCGACTTAAATAGTCTTAACCTTAGTTGGATTAATCGGTGTGAATAATAGATTGACTATTGCTTTGATTTATCATGGGTGAGAGTTCTCTTGAAGCTCAATATACTCGATACTTTGGGTGATAGCAATTATTATTTGACATGCGATTATATTGCAATAAGGATCCGTGTCCTGCTAATAACAGGATGATAATATCCTCTCGAGGAACTTAATAAGTTTATCGTATTAAACCCTGCAGGTGGAATTAGTTCCGATACGATAATAAGTTTAAGTGGTAGCACTCGAGATGTCGTTTATAATTAAACGACTAATTAATTAATTAATTGACCGTCAGAGGAATTAATTAATTAATGGATATTCGATATCTTAAACACGGAGATTAATTAAGTCTAATACTAGCCCCGACTCACCTAAAGAATAAAGAGGTAATTCAGTATTAATTTTCTAGTGGAATAAATTAATACTAGTGTCTCGATTTATATTCTGGGCTGAATAAGAAAAATCGAGCACTGGGAGGCCAAACTTTATTCGAGCTAGTAGATCCCCGATTGGCCCAAATTAAGGCTTAAATCTCAAGTGGGCAAACAATTCATTATCTCTAGATTCTTTCTCATAAATAATTGCTAAAGATATCACTTTGCCAAAAGTGAAATAAATAAATGGCAAACATAATAATTGCTATTATTCTTATCTTTTGCTATTTTAATCAAAAGTAAAAGAAAAGAAAAGTATGTGATATCATTCTTAAGAATGAAGAATCACGTAGCAATTGTAGACAATTTGAGAAAGAGAGAAATTGAGAAAGAAAGAGATTGAGAGTTTTTGTTCATTGGAGTTGAGATAGGATTCGAAGATCGTTGCCATCCAACGTCGAATCTTGCCGTGGGAACAATTCGGAAGATCAACTCTGGAGTCGATCACTTCTCGTTTCGTAGGTATACTTCTTTTACTACCTTGTAGGATTATGGTTTTTGTATGTACTTGTTAGATATCCGAAATGGATCGTGGGCACACGAACCGTATGTCAAAATACGGTTCCTACAATTGGTATCAGAGCCAAGGTCCGGACATTTCGGCTCTATCGGATTAATGAGTAGTAAAACCATTAGATCTTGGTAGAACTTTGCTATATCAATATGCAGGTTTTGTATATTGTTCGTCGTCTTATCGTGGATCATTTATTTGATTTGTCGATCTTGGCCTGTAATCTTAAAATCACGACAAGCTATGCGTGATTAGATTAGGATTTCCATTTGTATTTTTTCTTTGTTGGTTTATCTATTGGAGAACAATAGAAATCAAGAACAGAGGGTGATAGAATGCAAAATGGAGAAGCACAGAAATTCCGGGCTCCCGCTGGTCGCCCGGTGCCGGAATTCAGCCGGTGCCGCCGTGCCTCTCGCAGGAAATCAAGTTCTGGCAGTCTCCGAAGAACAGCTATAACTTCCTCTACAGAAGTCCGATTGAGGTGAAACAAGTGGCCACGGAAAGCTCTTTCAAAGACGAAGAAGTCGTATTTCTGCATAAAATACGATTGGAGTTCGTTTGAGGGGTCAAACGGAGCGTTGAAGTTGGCTGACCTGTTCAGCAACAGATTGACGAATTGGGCCTATCTTTTGGACTTCTATGATTTAATTTCATTGGGCTCTCTTTTGGGCCTCTTAAATTAAATATATTGGACCTATTTAATTAAATTAAGTTGGGCCTATTTAATTAAATTAATTTGAGCTTATTAATTTGGGCTCTTTTATTTAATTAATTTGAGCCTCTTTGATTTAATTAATTTGGGATCTTTTATTTAATTTGGGCTACTTAATGGAAGGAGTGTTTCGCGGACGACGAGACTTGCTAAAAGACGAAGAAATCTATTATGTAATAGATTAGAATTTAATTTCCCTTATTTTATTCATTTGTAATAAAATAGGCAGGGAAGAACAGGTTCCAGGTTTCCACGATAAGACGACATTTTTTTTGTCGGGTTTCTTTTATGTCGTGGAATTTAATCACCGTTAAGGTGTTTTAATAGCATGATGTTTTTTGCTCTATGTGGTTTTAAATGCGCATAGTATATCATGCTATGTGTTATCACGTTTTCTCTAAGCATGTTTTAGAATTTCAAGCGAGCATGTTTTATTACATGTGTTATAGAAATGCATGCTTAGGTTTTCCGTGTTAACGTGATTTAACCTGTAAACCTTTTGAAGTAAAAGACTAAGCGGATAATTCAATTTTTTAAATAAAATTGATATAGACCTCCACAGTTGGTTTAAGACAAAGTAAATTGATAATTGGTGTAAACGTCCACACGAACGTGGCTTGCACTTGTTATTAATTTGCAGCTTTTGTCGGTTAAACTTCTAAATTAAAAAATATTTTAATCTTGTGAATAAGTGGGAGTTTTTGCATGTAAACGTTCACACTATCGTGACTTGCATGTATTAATTTCTGCGAATTATTCTAGAAATGATTAAAATTAATTATTTTAACCTTGAGAATAGTGGGAGCTTCTCGTGTAAACGTCCACACGAACGTGGCTTGCACGGGTTAGTCTTTCATGGATTATTCTAGAAGGGGTTAAAATAAAAGATAGTCATAAAGTTGACTAAACTGTGGTCATAGCTTAGGCGTTTATTTCAAGTACAACTCCCCAACGGAGTCCCTTCTTGAAATTGCGTGGTCTAGACAAGGTCCGTTTATTGGTCCCATTTTTTCATAAGGATAAGTTGAAAATGGAATGAGACCAAAGACTGGGTGTCTGGTCAAACGAAGAGCGCGTAAACGTCCACACGAACGTGGCTTGCGTGTAATTCGATTGGGCTAACGGAGGTTTCAATAATATTGTTTTATCAAAAGGTTACAATATTATTGCTACGAATCTTTATGCAATAACGTGTTTTCTTATTTGCATTTGTTTGTTTAATATTTCAGATATGACTATTACCCCGCTTTTGAATGTTTTATCTGCTAAGCCGCTTACTGGTCCGAATTTTTCGGAATGGAAGCGCAATCTGGGATTTGTCCTAGACGCGGAGGAGTATAAGTTTGTGCTTACTACTCCTGCTCCCGCGAACCTTACTACTCGGTCTTCCGAAGAGCAAAGGGAGGCCCATAAGCGGTGGCATAGGGCGAATAATATGGCGAAAGCTTATATTATGACCACTATGTCTTCTGCGTTGCAGCTGCAACATCAGTCGTTGGAGACTGCGGCTGCAATTATAAGGAACCTCGAGGAGCTCTTTGGGGAATCAGACCGATCGGTCCATTTTGAACTCATGAGGAAACTCATGTCTTCAAAGATGACGGAAGGTTCGTCTGTGCGCGAGCACGTGCTTGGAATGATTAATCATTTCAATGAGCTGGACGTGCTCGGTGGAGGAATCAAGGATGCCATTAAGGTAGACATGGTTCTCCACACTCTGCCCAAATCCTACGAAAACTTCCGACTCAATGCCGTAATGGGCAAGAAAAAGTTCACTCTAAATGAACTGCTTAATGAGTTGGTAGCGGCCGAAGGGGTCATGGGAAAGAGTCCACAGGCTTTGGCCACTGCCACAGGACCCAGTTTTCCACCGAAAGGTAGGAAGAAGAAAGGGCCCCATGGCAAGAAAGGCCAAGAAAAAGGTGGGAGCAAGAAGAAGCTAGGCCCGACCGGAGGCGTTGGCAAGCCAAAGGGGAAAGGGAAATGCTTCAAGTGTCAACAAGTAGGACATTGGAAATCCGACTGTCCCTTGATGAAGAAAGCTCAAGGTATTTCTATTGCTCTAGTAACGGAAACATATTCAGTTTCGAGATCTTCCCATCAATGGGTTGTTGACTCGGGTGCAACTGACCATGTTTGTTACACCTTGCAGGGGTTCCTGCGGACAAGGGAGCTTAGTAAAGGCGAGCTAGCACTCTCCATGGGAAATGAAGCAAGCTTACCCGTTGTTTCAACTGGAGATGTGAATTTATTAATTGATGAACATGTTTTGGTTTTAAGAGATGTACTCTATGTTCCGGGTTTTCGGAAAAACTTGATTTCTACCATTCAATTACGAAAGTATGGATATTCTGTTCTTTTAGAAGACAGTGCAGTATTCATTAAAGATGGTCAAGTTTTATTTAGAAGTACAGCTGATTCTCTTTATACTTTTACATGTCCATTTGATTATTCTTCATCTGCTTTTACTTTGACTACAAACCAAAAGAAGAGAAAAGCTTCTTCTCTAGAGAACCAAACTCTTCTTTGGCACCTACGATTGGGTCACATCAATCTAAGGAGGATCCAAAGACTGGTTTCCGATGGTATCTTGGAGTCTCTTCAAGTAGAACCAATCCCAGTCTGCGAATCCTGCCTAGAAGGAAAGATGACGACTCGGCCTTTCAAGGCCAAGGGGTATAGGGCCAAAGAAGTGTTGGAACTGGTTCATTCTGACTTGTGCGGACCTATGTCCACTCAAGCTCGTGGAGGGTACGAGTACTTTGTCACTTTCATTGACGATTACTCAAGGTACGGGTACATTTACTTGTTGCGCTACAAGTCTGAATGCTTTGACAAGTTTCAAATATTCAAGGCGGAAGTAGAAAAGCGACAAGGTAAAAGTATCAAGTCATTGCGATCTGACCGCGGTGGCGAATACCTCAGTAACGAGTTTAGAGCATACTTGTTAGAATCTGGGATTACATCTCAGTTGACTACACCGGGTACACCCCAACAGAATGGTGTGGCAGAGAGAAGAAATAGAACTCTTCTTGAGATGGTTAGATCGATGATGAGTTTTGCTACTTTACCCATTTCGTTTTGGGGATATGCCTTAGAAACAGCTGGTTACATTCTAAACTTAGTGCCTTCTAAGTCGGTTGCTAAGACCCCGTCCGAGCTGTGGTCAGGGCGCAAGCCTTCTCTTAACCACATCCGGGTTTGGGGCAGTCCAGCACACGTGCTGAACAAGGATGCCGATAAGTTGAGCTCTAGAACTGAAGTAAAGTTGTTTATAGGATATCCTAGAGGAACGAAAGGGGGTTATTTTTATTGTCCTAAGGATCAAAAAGTCGTTATTAGCACTAACGCAAGATTCTTGGAAGAGGACTACATAAATAACCATAAAAATAAGAGTAAAATTATATTCGGAGAGGTCAAAGAAATTGGCACGACAAGTCAGCCAATTCAGCCAACTGTGCAAGATGTAGTAACGCAAGTCTCATCAGAAAATGCACAGAATGTCGATACCGAATCTGAAATAGTGCCACGTCGAAGTGAGAGGGAATCAAAGGGCAAACTGCCCAGTCGATATGCATTTGTCAATAAATCTAAAGATTCAATTGACGATGGGCTTATCGAAGAAGATCCCTGGACTTACTCCGAAGCACTAGCAGATCCGGATGCTCTTGAGTGGGAGGCATGTATGGTTTCAGAATTTGAATCCATAACTGCCATGGATGTATACGAGAAATGTTTGCTACCTGAGGGTCGAAAGGCCATTGGTAGCAAATGGGTATACAAACGCAAGAGAGGACCAGATGGGAAGGTTACGGCCTTCAAAGCGAGACTGGTGGCGAAAGGTTATACTCAACGACCTGGTATCGATTTTGAGGAAACTTTTTCGCCAGTAGCCATGCTTAAGTCTATCCGATTTCTCTTGTCCATGGCAGCCCATATGAACCTTGAGGTGTGGCAAATGGATGTCAAGACCGCATTCTTGAATGGGTATCTTGAAAAAGATAGAGATATCTATATGCTACAACCAGAAGGGTTCATCAAGAAAGGTGAAGAGCATCTAGTTTGGAAGCTTAAGAAGTCTATTTATGGACTTAAGCAAGCTTCACGATCCTGGAATAAACGTTTTGATGACGTGGTCAAAACTTATGGTTTTGAGCAGTGTGTCAACGATAGCTGCGTTTATAGGGTCTGTATCGATGGGAGTTTGGTTTTCCTTATACTCTATGTGGATGATATACTTCTCATTAGTGATAATGTGAATGTATTGTCTGGCATTAAGGAGTGGTTATCCCAACAGTTTGAAATGAAGGATCTGGGAGAGGCAGCATATATTCTCGGAATAAAGATTGGTCGTGACCGATCTAAGAGAATGTTAAGTTTGTCTCAAGCATCCTACATTGACACTGTTTTGGCACGGTTCAGCATGCAGAATGCTAAGAAAGGTTTTCTACCTTTCAGACATGGTGTTCCGCTATCTAAAGCTTTGTGTCCCTCAACACCTGAGCAAATAGCGAGCATGAAGACAGTTCCTTATGCTTCGGCTGTAGGAAGTCTCATGTATGCGATGCAGTGTACCAGGCCTGATATCTGTTTTGCCGTTGGCATTGCAGCAAGATATCAGGCGAATCCAGGTCAAGCTCATTGGACTGCTGTAAAGCACATACTCAAGTACCTTAAACGGACTAAGGAGTATGCGTTAGTTTACCAGTCTCATGATCTGACACCAGTAGGGTATGTAGACGCCGATTATCAAGGTGATAAGGACAAGAGGCGGTCTACTACTGGCTATGTGTTTAAGTTTGGGGGTGGAGCCATTGTGTGGAGAAGTGTAAAGCAGAAATGCAATTCACTATCCACCATGGAAGCTGAGTATGTAGCTGCTTGTGAAGCTGCTAAAGAGGCTATATGGCTCAGGAACTTCCTAACTGAGATTGATGTGATTCCTAGTTTGCCGAAGTGCATCACAATTTATTGTGATAACGAGGCTGCTATTGCGAATAGCAAGGATTCAAGATGTCATCAATCCATGAAACACATTGATGGCAAGTATCATTACATTCGGTCAGTGGTCAAGCATGGTGATGTTGCATTACTACATATTGCGGGAGTTGATAATCTTGCTGATCCCTTCACGAAGAGTCTTCCTGGTGCGGTGTTCAACAAGCATGTTGAAGACCTTGGAGTTCGTGACCTCCCGATACTAAACTAAACTTTAGTATAAGTGGGAGAATTTGTAATAGAGATTTACAAGCGAGTGGATAGCTAGAGGATATTATCAGTTTATTAGTCACGTTGTATACTAAAAGTTTGCTTTAGTATAAGTGGGAGAATTGAAGGGTTATATACTTAAAGCAACGCTTTTATGCTTGTATATATTGATACCTTATTCACTACTATTTTCCTATCTGAATTATTGTTATTGCATAATCCTATTATAGTCCAATTTATCTCATACTATAGATTATATGGTGTGTTGTAGATCACAGAAGATCATATAATTGGAAAAAGTTGAGATATAAATTGAGTTCACAATCGAGGCAACTATGGACGAGTTGCTGGTTTAGATTGTAGCATAAATGGATAAATAGTTTGTCTTGGCTATTTATTTATGCTAGTACCTTCGTGTATTGAACAGGATCACAGTGAGATGAATTCTTATATTCTGACTAATTAAGAATCAAGATCTCGGCGACTTAAATAGTCTTAACCTTAGTTGGATTAATCGGTGTGAATAATAGATTGACTATTGCTTTGATTTATCATGGGTGAGAGTTCTCTTGAAGCTCAATATACTCGATACTTTGGGTGATAGCAATTATTATTTGACATGCGATTATATTGCAATAAGGATCCGTGTCCTGCTAATAACAGGATGATAATATCCTCTCGAGGAACTTAATAAGTTTATCGTATTAAACCCTGCAGGTGGAATTAGTTCCGATACGATAATAAGTTTAAGTGGTAGCACTCGAGATGTCGTTTATAATTAAACGACTAATTAATTAATTAATTGACCGTCAGAGGAATTAATTAATTAATGGATATTCGATATCTTAAACACGGAGATTAATTAAGTCTAATACTAGCCCCGACTCACCTAAAGAATAAAGAGGTAATTCAGTATTAATTTTCTAGTGGAATAAATTAATACTAGTGTCTCGATTTATATTCTGGGCTGAATAAGAAAAATCGAGCACTGGGAGGCCAAACTTTATTCGAGCTAGTAGATCCCCGATTGGCCCAAATTAAGGCTTAAATCTCAAGTGGGCAAACAATTCATTATCTCTAGATTCTTTCTCATAAATAATTGCTAAAGATATCACTTTGCCAAAAGTGAAATAAATAAATGGCAAACATAATAATTGCTATTATTCTTATCTTTTGCTATTTTAATCAAAAGTAAAAGAAAAGAAAAGTATGTGATATCATTCTTAAGAATGAAGAATCACGTAGCAATTGTAGACAATTTGAGAAAGAGAGAAATTGAGAAAGAAAGAGATTGAGAGTTTTTGTTCATTGGAGTTGAGATAGGATTCGAAGATCGTTGCCATCCAACGTCGAATCTTGCCGTGGGAACAATTCGGAAGATCAACTCTGGAGTCGATCACTTCTCGTTTCGTAGGTATACTTCTTTTACTACCTTGTAGGATTATGGTTTTTGTATGTACTTGTTAGATATCCGAAATGGATCGTGGGCACACGAACCGTATGTCAAAATACGGTTCCTACATGTATATGTATGGAGTGTGGTTCTAGTAAGATTTTTATTTTTTGTGATAAATAAAAATAATGAATAAATTAATATGACTCACAAATAATCATATCCAGTTAATATGATAAAATTTGGCTTCCTCCAACATTTGAACCCAAATAAGAATGCATATTCACGTGTTACATTGATTTATTCGTATAAATTATTATTTACACGCATTCTTGACAAATTTTTCTTTAAAGGTATGTATTTATGTATACAATGTAGATATGGAGGTATATTTATTTAATTTAGATTTATTGTTTAAGTTAAATAAATTAAAATTTTCTCAATTAAACTAGAATGTGGGTGGCCACAATATGGCCGCATAGATTTATTGTTTAATTTAACAATAAATCTATGCAGCCACATTGTGGCCACCCATACACTAATATAATAAGGATAATCTTGATTTATTTAATTTATTTTTTTAAATAAAAATAGGATTTAGTTATTTTATTATATTCTCTACATTGTACTTATTTTTTTAAAATTTTTTTTGCATTTTTTATTTTTTATTTATTTTTTAATAAAAATAAAAAAGTTACCAAAAAATTGCAAAAAAATAACTATAATGTAGAGAATATGATAAAATAACTAAATCTTATTTTTATTTTAAAAAATAAGTTAAATAAATTAAATTATTTTCTACTTAAGTAAATTATGGGTAGCCACAATGCGACTGTTTAGCATTACTCTTAATTTAATTAGCAATAAGAGCAGCAACATCTTAGAAACAAGATTTGGCAGAGGTGGAATGACAAGACGCTCGTGTGGAAGCACACAAACATTAATTCCACAACATCTAAGCTGGCTGCCCCTTTAGCTGGCTCACGTGCTAAACACTTGTTTACTACCATCCATCTTTCATTCTCTACTCCCAACTAAATTAAATACAAAGAGCTAGCTTGGATCAAATATTTTTATTCTTTGGAATTCAACACTTTCAGAAGAAGACAGGTTAAATTGACAGCAAAAAAGAAATTGTGGAAAGAAAGATTTCAATATATACACACGACACGAGTTAGTTATCCAAAATATGCATTTGAGGTAAAAAAAAAAAATAGAATCTGAAGAGCACATATAATAGTGGATTTTGTGTGTATTGATAAGAGAGGATCATGTGCAGGAACAAAGGATATGAATGGAGCAAGAGCAAGTGCAAGTATAAGATGAGTTTTGACCAATTGGAAAAATCGTGTCTAGATATTATTCTCAACCTTTCTTTCTATATATTCCGTTACGCCACCTCTTCTTCTTCTTTTAAATTACATAAAATAAACTATTTCAACACATTAAACATCGCCTTTGACTAAGCAAGCCAACTATATAGTATAGGCAACTATAACCGATCCATCCTTGTAGTCTACAAACTAATGCACGCTGGCGGTGGCTGATTCTACCATTCAAACTTAGTCAGATGCAACGTCTATGATTCATGATTACTAATTACTCATTCCGTTCTCGAAAATTGCGACCTTATTAACACTTATTATATTGCTGCGTCTCTAAAATTTATGATATTTTCTTATTTAAAAATAATCTCACAAATTTTTTCTCTCACTATTTACAAAAAAGTGTGTAATCTAAACTCCACTCAAACACAACTACTACACTTTTTCTTAAAATTAGAGACGGAGGAAGTATTACATAAATAAGCATATTATATTTTCTTTTTTATTTTCAATAATACCCATACCCACTATACATATATCTCCACACATGTTATCTCGATCTAGAAGGTATTTTCGTACTCCCTCTGTCCCACGAAGCATGACACAATTTTTATTTTGGTTTGTCCCACGAAGCTTGACCTGTTTCTAAATATGGTAAAAAAATTACCCTTTATTCGCCTTTTCATTTTTTCACATACCACACTTAACACACAAAATACCAATTTCTTAATTCTCGTATCGAAAAGAATTGTGTCATGTTTCATGGAAAGAGAGAATATTTGAATTTATAATTTTCCATTAATAGTTAATCCACCGCAAAATTTGAGTGAAGATGTGTCCATCCCAACTGAAACACTAGTTTCAAGATCTCATTATTCTCCAAATTACTAAGACAACTAAAATAAACATCAAATTATACAAATACAAAAAAGTGGAGTATAATCGGAAAAAAAAGAGGGGAAGGAAGAAAAGAAGAGGTGGAGGATAAAATAGATTCTTTGGAGTCCAATGGAGTGATTGTAAGTGACATATCGGAATGTCGTGTGGCCTACTTAATCAACATCAACCAATTATAAATCTCTTCACTAAAAATATAAAAATAAACTCAACTATACACCATACAGAAGGTGTTAATTTTGGTTATGAGAGAGAGAGTGGTGGTTGTTGTTGTTGGGGGCCCAAAATTAAAAGAATTAAAGCAAGGAGAGAGACAAGGTGTCCCCGCACATTCCTCTGTTCATCTTTGACCTTTGACCACCGGTCACACACTCTCTCTCTCTCTGCTTCTTCTAATCTTATTAACTCTCTTTGACTGTTATTAATACCATTTCCTATTTTTTTCCTCTCATTACAATAAATCTGTGCAGTCACATTGTGGCCACCCACACACTAATATAATAAGAATAATCTTGATTTATTTAATTTATTTTTTTAAATAAAAATAGGATTTAGTTATTTTATTATATTCTCTACATTGTACTTATTTTTTTTAATTTTTTTTTTGCATTTTTTATTTTTTATTTATTTTTTAATAAAAATAAAAAAGTTACCAAAAAATTGCAAAAAAATAACTATAATGTAGAGAATATGATAAAATAACTAACTCTTATTTTTATTTTAAAAAATAAGTTAAATAAATTAAATTATTTTCTACTTAAGTAAATTGTGGGTAGCCACAATGTGGCTGTTTAGCATTACTCCTCTCATTATTGCTGTACACTAATGAGTATCATGTTTTTTTCTCTTTACGTTGCTTATTTTGGAAAGTATTGCTATATTACTTTTTTACTTTTCGCTTCCTTCTCCTAGACAAACCTCTTTTTCCTGCTCTTTATTCCCAATAAATAAAGGGAATCATTTCACATGATTACGTTTAAACTGGATTTTTATTTTCCAAAACTACCTACTTAAAATAATTTAATAAAATAAATCCAATGTAATTCAAAATGAAACTGATAAGATATTTCAACTTGTTTGTAATGAAACAATTACCAATATTGCCTTTTTATGCACAAAATACTCCTAATTAAATAGATTGCCACACGCATACAACAACTCAGGCATCCAAGTTGATGCAGTTTCATCTTTTCATGAAAACCTGAAACGGGATTTTTCAAGCCAAAAAGTACTTGAAAAATTAACAGTAAAAAATCTCTGGTCAAATCATAATCATTCCCCTACTTTCTTTAAATTTACTTGCATTCGACTCCAAGATTGTCGATTTAGTATAATCAAAACTATGATTGAACTTATTTTCAAAAAAAAAATTGTTCATCGCTAGGGTCTTTCTAGCTTATGAGCACTAAATTCATACAACCAACCTATCTGAAAAATTATTGGTCAAAAACACCCAATAAGAAGTGTTGAATATTAGGCTGGTCTCTACCAGATTGAATTTGAAAACCTGCTAGAGAGTTCTCTCCTCTTGGGAATCTCCAAACTTGCACAGAATTTTGCAGCTTATACATATGTTGTCATCAATTAATAATGAGTTAAAACACACAACAACAAACCAAAACCCCAGCTACTATTCATTTACTACTCACCACAGGGGAGTAACAGTTTCCTAAAATTTTGACTGTCAGAGAGAGAGAGATAAGCTTTTTTTTTTTTTGGAGAATCGAGAGAAAAAACTTTTTAATGTGTGTTGGCATTGGGAAATAACCTCACTGTTTCACAATTGGACAATTTAATTTGTCAATTTCTCTCTCTAAAAATATATACCTACCTAGAGATGTGTAGAAAAGGTTATCCCACGAGATCATAGCAATTGTTTCTATTTTGATGAATATATGTATATATGTGTGTTTTCAGTGTTGCAGTATTCAATTTTTATGTAAAGGAGTGAAAAAAAGTTTATCTACTTTACGTTCTTGGCCAGGCATGCTTCCTCATAGTAGTGCACCTCCGGGGACCTGGCTAAAGGTGATAAGCCCCAGGCATTATTTCCTCTTTTATTTGTCATTTTCTCTACTATTTTAATTATCTTTATTATTATATATATGTCATCAATATAATTACTATATAAAAGTTTCATAAAACTTTTACAACCGAAGATTGAAACTTCTAATACACCCCTCACTCTTGGTCTATACCTAGCTAATTTGGAAGCTTGACTTAGTGTTTATTAGATACAAAAATAAAAGGTTTGGTTAAACTACTTTAAACCTAAGCAACCAGGTGCTCATATCAATAGGGGAGTAATATTACTATTATCTAGGTGCTAGCGTTAGAAAAATAATTTTTAGCATTTTGTTTAAATTAAATAATACGAGCAATAATCATAATAGGCATAATAGGGTTAACAATGGAAAGATATCGGTTTTTTTTTTTATCGGAATATCGGGGTAATAAAAGAATCTATTATTTCTTTTAATTTGGGTGAAAAAATAATCTATTATATCGTTTTGGTGAAATTGCAATACCCAAAAACTGTAAATTTAAGCATGCGTGAATAAATCTGAAAAAAATATTTGGAGGTAATAAAAGTGGTACTTGAAGTGACTTATAATCAAAATTGATCCATAGTCATGTGAATTCAGTTTCATTTTGACCCATCAACTTCAATTAACCTATGGGCCCTTTTTCCGATTAATCTCAAGTCTAAGTTGATGGAATGGCTTAATCCAGTTCTAAACTTTGAAGACGGTTTAAACACATATTTATAAGGTTGAATAGATTAAAAATGAAGAACTTGACCTAATTTTAAAGTGATGAGCGATGGTGATGCAACCATATCCTCCTTCATATAACGATATAGATGAGCAAGAATCTGAGGACTAGAATAAACCCCAAAAACAGAAAAAACAAATGAGCAATGAGAACCATTCACCTTGATTTAATTCCAGGAGTTAGATTTTGACCAATCAAGGATGGCATGGCTGATGGCCCCATCCCAATCCCAAATTCCCTTGGACACCAACCTAACCATGGTTAAAGGCTAGAGTTAAATGAACCACACGTGTGGCGGATTAATGGGAAATACGCACATAGTACAAATCCGTCAGCATGTAACCGCAGAGAAATGTCCCTCTGTTCCTATTCGGTATATAACCCATCACTCCCCAACATGCTCAAACAGAATTTGCAGTCCCCTCTGTTTTAGTATCACTCTTTCTCTAGTTCTTGTCCCTCAATCTCATTCCCTTTTTCCTTCTTCCATTTCTAAGTTCTGGATTATTCAATCAATCCGCATCTATATATATATATATTGCTGAATAAAGAGAGAGGGTGGTTAGATTAGAAGAACATGCCAGCTGGTTTGGAGCCTTTGGATATCGGCGTGCAGATACCCTACTATTTCCGGTGCCCGATTTCTTTGGAGCTCATGTGCGATCCTGTCACCGTTTGTACCGGTCAAACGTATGATCGTTCCAGCATAGAGTCCTGGGTGGCCACCGGGAACACCACCTGTCCGGTCACCCGGGCCCCACTCACGGATTTCACGCTAATTCCGAACCACACTCTCCGCCGCCTTATTCAGGATTGGTGCGTTGCCAACCGATCCTTCGGAGTGGAGCGGATTCCCACTCCCAAGCAGCCGGCCGAACCGGTTCTCGTTCGATCTCTTCTGAATCAGGCTTCGGCCGGATCCGGTCCGTTTAGCGTGAGGGTTTCGGCTCTGCGGCGGCTGAGAGGTCTGGCGCGAGAATCGGAGAAGAACCGATCCGTCATTGCTGCCAGTGACGCCCGTGCGATTCTGCTCTCGATTGTGTTCGCCGACGTCGGTTCGATTCCGTCGGAATTGAATCTCGAATCGATTGCGATTCTGTCGATGTTTACTCTCTCCGAACCAGAGTGTTTGTTCGTGGCGACCGACTCGGAGAGGGTGAGTTATTTGGTGAATCTACTGTTCCATTCGTCGATCGACGTCCGAGTCAACTCGGCGGCGTTGATCGAGTCGATTGCGGCGGGGTTGCGATCGCCGGATCTCCGTGCGCAGTTCAGCGGCGCCGACGGAGTGTTTGAAGGTATCGTCGGTCTATTGAACTATCCGTTGGCCTATCCTAGAGCAGTGAAGATCGGAATCAAAGCTCTGTTCGCGCTGTGTCTGGTGAAGCAGCACCGCGAGCGGGCGGTGGCGGCCGGGGCGGCGGAGGCGCTGATCGACAGGCTGGCGGAGTACGAGAAATGCGATGCGGAGAGAGCGCTGGCGACGGTGGAGCTGCTCTGCCGGATTCCGGCCGGATGCGCGGCATTCTCGGTCCACGCGCTGACGGTTCCGCTCCTGGTGAAGATCATCCTGAAGATCTCGGATCGCGCGACGGAGTACGCGGCGGGGGCGCTGCTGTCGCTGTGCTCGTCGTCGGAGCGGGCGAAGCGGGAGGCGGTTGCGGCGGGAGTGTTGACTCAGCTGCTGCTGCTGGTGCAGAGCGATTGCACGGAGAGGGCGAAACGTAAAGCGCAAACGCTGCTCAAGTCGCTGCGGGACTCGTGGCCCGATGAGTCCATCGCCAATTCGGATGATTATGCCGGAAGCGACGTCGTTCCCTTTTAATTTTATATTTTTATTTTATTCTAACTATTTTGTTGATTAGGTGAAATTGCATTTCTAAAGGGACAAAAAATATTAGCATGAGAGGGTACATAAGCCATTGGTATGTATTTGTATGTAGTTTTCCTTTTTGGTGCAAAGTTTTTCTCCAAGGTAAAATGGGGGAAATTTTGGATTATTTTTTAGAATGGAAATATTTTCTCTGGTAATTGTAATTTGAAAAGTCGTGTTGATTGGAATGGCATTTATCATGGATTAATACTAAGGTTGGTGTGATGATATTTGATGAAATTGATTGTGGCCATTTTAAAGTAATAAATAGAAGCGAGTTAGATGTTGAAGTTTCTTTGACCATGGACTGAGGAGAATAATGTCGTAGGGGCGCATGCATACAAAATGTTTATTTGAAATAATAGCCTTTTATTATCATCAATCAATGGTGTACACCCCCATCGGCCATCGCATTTTTGAAACTTTATTTACACATCATTATTTATTTTTTTAATCATTTTGGAGTTTATTATGTGAGCTCCGTTTTATTTTGATTGGGACCATGTCCATGCATCGATTACGTTTTTTTTTTTTTTTTTATCAATTAAAAATCTATTAAAAACTGGGGCGGTACCAGGAGTACGTTTGTTGATCGATTACGTTTGTTGGGTTTACTTTTAAGTGGCGATTAAAAATGTGTTTTAAAATGAAGGTATGCGTCAAGAGCTAGAAAATGTAAATTAAATGACATTTAATGAAATATGTAAATATTATCAGTTTAGATTAAGAATATATAGTTATGTACGTACATATTGGTATCGTATTTTTATAACATATAGTTTGAGAGAAATGAAATTCTGAAATTGGTATAACTCTATGATAGTGAACGTTTTTGTTTGCTTTTGAAATGGGAAGACAAGTTTAATGGCAAATGTCAAATCATGTCTTTGAGAAGTGCATATGAACATATTTTCATTTAAGATATTTAATGTGTGTGTCTATGTGTTTCATCAATTGATTGCTCAACTTAAAAGTTGGCTTGACTTTTGGGTTTGATATGTGTTGATTCATAAGTTTTTTTAGAAGCGTGTTGATTCATATGTGTGTGATTCCGAAAAATGTGAGACCTTTTACTATGCATAAGAAGATTTTGTATCTGAAAATTGTTTTTAACTTCTCCAAAACAAATAGTCTTCTCCTCAATTAGTATAATTTTAAAATCATTTTCTCAAAGTTTCAAAATAGATACCCCTCTTTATAGAATGACTAGGCTTTCCTTTAAAGAGAATAAATACTAAAAATAAAGATCATCCAATAATAACTATAGTAAAATCCTTTCAAGAACATATAAACATGGACCTAAGTATAAAATGATCGACTCTGATGACTCTCCAATTCTCTCCATCGTTTTCATCTTCCTTTTTATTTTTTATTTCTTTTTCCATGATAAATATAGTCGAAATCATGTTTGTTAGGACCATCTATAATTGTTTGGTTACACGTCTAGAACTATTATTTTGGAGATTGGATTTTTCAAGGGCAGGGAGGCAAAATAAAACCCTACAGAAAATGAAATCTCACATGGGCTTTGGATTTTTTTCCCTTTTCATGTTTGCCACATGTGATCATACATGCCCAACTCGTTCTTGCTCCACACACTCACAGTGTTTTTCTAGAAAATTTCACCAGACCCATCAATTTGTGCCCTACAAAATTTGGTAATTGATATCCTTTTCCTTTTTTTCTTCTTTTCATAGGAAGTACAACAATGATTGTGAAATGAAAAACTCTAATTTGACTAGAATGTTAACATAATTATTTCCTAAACAATAACTTCAACCAATCAGCAGCGGTGGGTGCGATGGCCGGATCGAACCCGGCCTATCGCACCCACCACCGTTGCCGCACCCGGGTGTGAAGGAGGGGGGGCGTTGCTTCGCACTCGTGAATAGTGGGAGCGAAGGAGGGGGCGTGTAAACACGCGCCCCTTTTCGGCCCAAAAAAAGAAAATTAAAAATAGCCGTTTTTTACCGTTTTTTTTCCCATTGCCGATTTTCTTTTTCTTTTTTTTTTAATTTCTATACCCCCTCTATATATACATATACAACCTCATTCTCTTCTTCATCCTCTATCATTCATCCATTCTCCTCATTCATCCATTCTCCTCATCTTCTAAATTATTTCAACAAATAGCAATGGAAGGCGATTGGAGCAACTATTGGCGTGAACATCCTCAAAATCCATCCCCCGGCGAATCAAATGCTTCCAGGCAAGGATTCTCGCCGTTCACGCAAGAATCGAATGCCTTTCAAGCGGCGGCCACCAATTTGAACCCCCGCTTTGCCGCCGTTGCCGAGCCCGAGCCCGACGTGGAGGAGATTGCTTCTATGCCGGCGGCCACCAAACGTAGCAACTATTATCCGCCAGAAACGGTGCTAATTTGCTGTTTGTATTGCGAGCACACCCACGACTCTGTGGTGGGTGTCGACCAAAAAGGGGCGAAGTTTTGGGGCTCCCTCTGCACCGAATACAACGCTAAAAGGCCCCAAGGATCTATTTCACGCGACGTCACGCAAATCAAATCTCACTTTCAACGGGTGTCGAAGGATGCGAAGAGGTTTGAGGCCATGCACAAAAAATGCCACGATCAATGGAAATCAGGCATGAGTGATATTCAAATCCTGGAGCAAGCAGAGGCAATGTGGCTAGCCGAGTACAAAGTTCCGTTCCGGTATCCGCATGCATGGAAGATCTTGCGCGAGTCCAAGAAATTTGCAAGTCTCGGCGAGGATGTTCACTCCGATGTCGGACAAACGATGAAAGGGGTCCGACAGTCTTCCCACAACGACTTCTAGTGATGCGAGTATCTCCACCCGGCCCCAAGGCCAAAAGGCGGCCAAGAGAGACAAGCGGAAAGGCAAGAAAAAGGCCGAAGAGACGTCGGAGGATAACCAAAAAGCTCTCGGGTACATGGCGAACATGGTGAATGCAATGGAAACGTTCTCCCAAGTTCAACGTGACCTCGCCGATAGCATGTTGATGAGCCGGGACACCTCTCAAATGAATCCCGACGAATTGGCGTTTCACATGTGCAAGGTGGCGGAGATCAAAAAACGACACAACATCCCGTACATTTTTAGGATTTTTTATTTTATGTTTGTTTTAATTTAAGTAATTTAGGATTTAATTTCTTGTATTTCTTTTATTTCTAACAATGTAGGATTTGAATTTTAATTCAATGAAATTTTAATTTCTTAATTATTGTAAAATGGAAACTAGAATAAAACTAATTCAAAAATAAAATAAAATCTATTGCACCTAAGTGGGTGCAATACCATTGTGGGAGTGGGTGCAATAGAAGTGGGACCCATTCTATTGCACCCACTATGGGTGCAAGCATTGTGGATGCTCTTAATTACTCAACTTGTTGTTACTACCCTAATTTACTTTCTTGAATCAATTTAAATCTATGAGTAATGCTAAATAGCCATATTGTGGCCACCCACAATTCACTTAAATAGAAAAAAATTAATTTATTTAACTTATTTTTTAAAATAAAAATAAGATTTAGTTATTTTATTGTATTCTCTATATTATAGTTATTTTTTTATAATTTTTTTGTAACTTTTTTATTTTTATTAAAAAATAAATTAAAAATAAAAGTTGCAAAAATAATTACAAAAAATAACTATAGTGTAGAGAATAAAATAAAATAACTAAATCCTATTTTTACTTTAAAAAATAAATTAAACAAATTGAAAATTTTCCTATTAAACTAAATTGTGGGTGGCCACAATGTGGCTGCATAGATTTATTGTAAATCTATAGCTAAAAACCACCCTAATAAATATAATGAGCTAGTTTTAGGGTTCAAACGGTACGAGCTCCAGTTTGTGAAAAGTGAGGTCTAAGGTTCAAATCTCACTGCTTTCGTGAAATAAATAAAAAATTAGACTGACATGTATGGAAATCATATTACATCCATCCAAATGTAATAAAACCTTTATCAATTAACAGGTTTTAGACAACATAAATTTTATTGCCTTTGTCCTTATTAAATGTATATTTAATTTGTCATTTTCGCTTTTCCTCATAAAATATATTCGGTCTACTTTTGATAAGCTTTTTCCACTCATAATAAAGTGAGACCCCATCCTTAGTTCACTCATAACACATTCAATCACTTTATTAAAATTTGTGCAATTTAAAAGTTGATACATTTTATGAGGACGAATGAAGTACTTTTATTAGTTGTTTCTTTAAAGTTAGTGGATAAGACTGAAATAACTACTCTCTATGTCCTATAAGAGAGTATTACTTGGAGATGACACAAGTTTTAAGACATGTTTGATAAATAATATGTTGAGGGGAGAAAGAGACCCGCTGTTTTTTAGAAAAAGTGATAATGTGCTGTAGATAATGTATGGAGTCATGTCCTAAAATAAAATGATACTTTCTTATGGGACAGACAAAAATGAGAAAAATGGAGTATTTTCTTATGGAACAGAGAGAGAGAGTATGATATTATAAAAAAAATATACATTAATTTATCGTATATTAATATAGTAATCTTTAATTATAGTTAGAATACTCCTATGGATCAACATTTACATCTATTTCTAAGAGCGGAGGAATATTAGCCCATTATACAATGTCGATAGCCGATATGTGCCTATTTTTTTATTTCGAGATTAAATTAAGTCCATTAGCTGTACAATCAAGATTTATTTCTTCTTTCTTTTTTCTAGATCCCACTCACTATATGTAAGGATTTGAAGGCCCATATTGGTTTAATATATTTCTGAAATGGTTATCTCAAATAAATTTAACAATAAATTATCACTGAAGGGCGTTTACTTTGTATGATTGAGTATTTTATCCTAAAGAGTGGATTGCTACAATCCTACTTTTTTAATGGGATAAAAATCAAACAAAACTAGCTTAAATGATAAAAATAATCAAGGACTTTAGGATATTCCAAAGCTTCAATCCATCAAAGTAAACAAGGGATTAGCGTGTGCGTGTGTTGGCCAAGCAATAAGGGGTTAAGGCCTAAGTCCAAAGGTCTTGAGTTCGAGTCCCCATGTGGCGCGGCCTTTAAATTTATTTATTTAATACTATTAATTTATAAAATAAAAAAATAAAATAAATAAGTGATTATATTTGTAATTCTTGCTTGCATGTGTAACACTACAAAAAAATAAGTGATTACCGGCGGCATTTCCCGCCGGCGATTCAATTACCGGCGGCAACCTACCGCCGGTATTCATCTCGTCGGAGATGTGAATCCCGGCGGCGAAGCTCAGCCGCCGGAGATTGGCGGCGGCCCTACCGCCGGTGGAGTTTCTCGGGAAGCTCAGGTGGTTTCCCGAACGTTTACCGTCGGTCATTGCCGCCGGTAATCAGCGGCGGCTATATGCCGCCGGTAACCAGCGGCGGTAGCATTGCCGCCGGTGATCACCACCACTACACCGATGGTCGTCGATGTTTGGGGATTATCGGTGGCTCGTTGCCGCCGCCAATTACCGGCGGGATAGTGCCGCCGATAATTAATTAATTATTTAAATTATTTATTTATTTAAATTATTTATTTATTTATTTATTTTATTTTATTTATTTTATTTTATTTATTTATTTATCTCCACTAATATTTTCGTATTTATACAATATTTCAAACCTTAGGCGAACTTCCCAGTGGGTCACCCATCTTAGTTGTGCTCTAAGTCAAGCACGCTTAACCTTGAAGTTCCTTTTGAATTGTCCCCAGTAGAGAACACTCGTATAATTGATATATCTATTGCCTATTAAATCATTTAAAGGCTATTTCAATATACAATATATATCATATATTCATAACATTTGAATATGAGGAGATTATATCCAAGTAATGTTAATTACGGACCAGTCTCGTGCCGCCCGTATTTTTATGGCAAATAAATATTTTTTTTTAATTTTTTTTTAATTTTTTTTATTTTTTTTAATTTTTTTTAATTTTTTTTTATCAATATAGTTTATTAATCATAAGTATTTTAATTTGATAGTTTTAATGTATTTTTGAATTCATTTGCATATATGTCTTTATTTTTATGTCGAAACAATATATCTATTTATTAATCAATATGTTATTAATTCATTTGCGTACATCCAAGATCGATTATCACTCATTCTTGCAAATTCTAATTGAAAATAAAAATAAATCAAATACAATAAATTACTTGAATCTAAGAAAATTTCGACAGCATAACCCCACTATCCTAACTACCAAGTGCTCGACTCTACCAGCAACTATAGTGACCATAGTGGTCCTAATTTACTAAACCTATACTAGGTCTACCCGGCCCCCCAATGTCGAAACAATAATAAAATAACATATAAAACAATAAAAAAAATAAAGTAATAAAAGCAAACACAATCATTTGTTGGGAGAAGATCCTTAAGAAATAATCAATTTCTATCCCAAAGGGAGAAGATCCTTAAGAAATTGATTAAATCTATCCCACAATATATAATAACATATCATTTCATCCAAAACAGAAAATCAATTTAAAATTAATCTAATTAACAAATTAATTTCAATTAATCTAATTAACAAATTAATTTCAATTAATCATACTTTAAACATCCTATAAAGTAACTATAGTTAAATCAATTCATAATTAATCTAATTACCAAATTAATTTCAATTAATCATACTTTAAACATCCTATAAAGTATCTAATTACCAAATTAATTTCAATTAATCATACTTTAAACATCCTATAAAGTAATTAGAATTATGTTAATTTTAATCAAACAAATAAATAATAAATAAATAAACAAATAAATAAAAGTCTATTAAAAACGAAAGTGTACCGTAGGAGTCGACGGCGGAACCGTGCGGTGGCAGGAGCGGTGAGACGGCAGGATTGGCCTGCAATTAGGAGGAGAAAGATGAAGAGAGGATGAGAGGGTGAGAGAGAGAGAGAGACAGAGAGAGAGAAGGAAAGGAGGGGCTTACCTTGACGGAGGCGACGGCGGCGACCGGCGACGGCGACGGCGACAGGCGGCGGCAGCAGCAGGGCAGCGGCAGGGCAGGGGGGGGAGGGGCAGGGGGGCTGGAGGCGCGAGGGGGGGGATCTGTTCTGGAGGAGAGAGGGTTAGGGCACCCGATTTTGGGCTTTAAAATTAGCGGCGGCCCATTACCGCCGCCAAAGCCCGACCCGCACTCTTTTTACCGGCGGCAACTTGCCGCCGCTAATCACCGGCGGCAGCTGCCGCCGCTATTTGCTAAATATTAAAAAATAAAATTAAAAAATAAAATTCCCGGCGGCCTGAATATTTACCGGCCGCTATGCCGCCGGTATCAATGCCATATATTCAAAAAATACGGGTCGGCAGCACCGCCGTCGGAAAGCCGCCGGTGATCGCCGGCGGCGAGACTGCCGCCGGTAAATCCTGTCGGTAAATCGGCGCTTTTTTGTAGTGTAAGACTGTATATCATTATCAGGGAATGATTCTATCATTAGCCATTTTTATCAACTTCTAATAGAAATATTTGAGTCAGAATAATTTATTTAGAAATACAGGTATTCGAATAATTAATACTCCCTCCGTCTCATGAATCTTGACATGTACTTCTTTATTGACCGTCCCACGAATCTTGACACATTTTCAAATAAGGTAATAATTATTACCTTTTCTCTCCTACTTTATTACCTACACACTTAAAAAATTAATTTACAATTTCTTAATTCACGTGCCGAAATCAAACGTGTCAAGATTCGTGGAACGGATGGAGTATAATGTATCAATTACATCTTAATATATTGATCAATAAATTGTTTTCATTAATCCCTGAATAATAATTCAATGAATATATGATTTCTCTCAACATATAAATATTGAACACCAGAAATTGTCCAATAATCTCATATATGACGTGTATATGTATTGCCATAAATCGTAAAAGATAGATCCAATTGCAGCGACAGACACCAAATGTATATGCATGCTAATCAGTAGCATAATATAGATATTTATAATTAAACAAGTTCCGAAAGAAACAAAACATTTAATTTTAGACAGAATTAGTTTGAGTTTGAGAGTTATAACTAGGAATGAAGCCACATCATTATTTCTGCTGCTGCCTGCTTGAAATTTTGTTCAATTGGGAAGGCCTGCTCTGTCCCTTCATATGCCTATACAAAAAATGATTCAAGATTCATAATATATACTCCCTCCGTCCACGAAAAAGTGCCCCATTTGGGTGCTGGCACGGGTTTTAAGAAAGCTGAAAAAGGTGGTGTAAAGGTGATGTAAAAGACTAAAAGGGTAGTGTTAATGTATTGTGGTTACTTTTACTAATCTTGCACTAACTATTTGGCAATATTTTATTAGGTTTTTTTTTTTTTTGAGGGAAAAGAGAGATTCTATTGATCACAAGAACATGGGATATGGAAATGACCCACCACAAAGGTCGGAGGTTCAATCCAAACATGTTGTGTAGAAAAATCTCTCGCTGCTTTTGCTAAACAATGAGCAATCGCATTCTTATCTCGATTGACATGCTTAATACTAAAATCAGGAATAGATAACAACTCGCTACGACAAAAACAAGCAATAGTTCCCGCCTCAGAAATGTTACTCGCCCCCGTGTTGATCATGTCGACAGCAACCTTGCAATCGGACACCAGGATTCCTCTCGCGATACCTAGGCCTTTCACCCACGACAATGCTTCTTTGATACCAATGAGTTCACCTTCCTCCACACTTCTCAAGCCAGCCAACCTCACAGATACACCTCTGATGAAACTACCAGCATGGTCTCGGAGAACCATACCAATACCCACTGAATCCAAATCGTCGAAGAAAGCCGCATCCACTCCGCAGTGAACAGAACCGCTCGGAAGAGGGTGCCACCCAAGGCAAGAAGGCTGCTGTGTACGAGAGCTACTCTTCAACCCAATCATTTTCCGTGCAATCAACCACTCTTGCCTGCTGGACAATGCAGCCCTCACAGAGTGCGAAGGGGTAGGAATGATATTCTTCCAAACCATAGAGTTCCTATCTCTCCAAATCTGCCAAAGAATCATACAGATATTATTTCTTTGATCTCCCGACACCTCCTCTAAAATCGAGAACAAAGCATGCACAAAGGAGTCACTTCTATCCAAAATCACATCCACAACAGCAGCAAGATGGCTCTCTCGCCAACAATCTTCTGCAAAAGAGCAGCCAAAGAAGGTATGCCACTGATTCTCATAACCACTTTTGCAAATAGCGCACTCGCCTCCAACCGAAACACCGCGAGAAAGAAGGTTTTCCTTAGTAGGGAGATTATTCCGAGCTGCTCTCCAAAGGAAATGTCGGACCTTTGGAGGAACGTCAACACTCCAAAGTTTACGCCATCGCCCTTCGACCTTGTAATTATCATCAAGGACAAGTGAGCTTGCCAAGTTATAAGCAGTCTTAACAGAATACCTGCCATCCTTCGAATAATGCCATATCAACCTGTCCGGTCCCGAGTTGGGCAGCAGCGGGATACTGGAAATATTCCTCACATCATCAAAATCCAAAATACCTTGCATGAGATCCACGTTCCACCTCCTAGAGTTCGGGAGTAAGAGATCATGAACTCTAATATCAGAAAGATAGATAGGACCAGGTGGGGAAGCTTTAAAATTATCCTTATGCCGAAGCCAAGGATCGTGGAAAACTTTCACACTCAACCCATCACCAATGCGCCAACGCACTCCACGACGGACAAGATCTTGAGCCGAGCAGATACTACGCCAAGCAAAACTGGGACTATGGCCAACAGTAGCTGAGAGGAAATCGCATGAAGGAAAGTATTTGGCTTTCAAAACTCTACAAACCAAAGAGTCGGTGTCATCGATGAGACGCCACCCAGTTTTCCCCAACATAGCCATATTAAGAATTTGTAGGCTACGAAAACCCATTCCACCGAGGGATTTGTCAACACATAGTTTCTCCCACCTCATCCAGTTAATACCTTTCCCGGCGCCACTTTTATTGCCCCACCAAAACTTATTCATCATCTTCTCCATGTCGTCAGTAAGACTTATAGGCAAAGCAAAGATTGCCATGCAGAAGGAAGGGATCGCTTGCGCCACTCCTTTAACAAGAATCTCTTTACCCGCCTTCGAAAGTTTTTTGCCATTCCATCCCTGAATCCGATCCCATAATCTCTCCCGAAGATATTTAAAAATTTCGCACTTCTTTCTACCAATGAGGGAGGGAAGACCTAAATAACGACCTGTATTCAAAGGAGCGCTCACTCCCAAGGTGTTAGAGATCGCCATCCTGTCCACCTCGCTAACGTTTGAACTGAAAAAGATCCCAGATTTTTGGAAATTGATAGCCTGCCCAGAGGCCATCTCATAATCACCAAGCACACGTTTAAGAGTATTGCACTCTTGCACAGAAGCACGACAGAAAAACATGCAATCATCAGCAAACATGAGGTGTGAGATAGACGGACCCCCACGACCCATTTGTATACCATGAAGGCTGCCACGGTCAGTTTCGTGTCTAATAAGCGCCGAGAGACCTTCCGCACAGAGAATAAAAAGATAAGGAGAGAGCGGATCCCCTTGGCGAAGACCTCTGCCTGGAGAAATAGGACCAACGGGAGCACCGTTTACAAGGATATCATAAGTAACAGAACGAACACAGAGATTCATCCATTCACGCCATTTATCACAAAATCCAAGGCGTCTAAGGACCGCATCAAGATAGCTCCAATCCACTCGATCATACGCCTTGCTTATGTCAATTTTTAACGCCAACGTGCCAAATTTGCCTCGAGTCTTCTTTTTCATAGAATGAATCGCCTCAAAAGCGATAAGAATGTTGTCCTGTATAAGCCTCCCTTCCACAAAAGCGGACTGAGCTCTATCGATAAGATGAGGGAGAACCCCTTTGAGCCGATTACAAAGGACTTTTGAGATAATTTTATAGAGGACATTACAGAGGGCGATGGGTCTCAACTCACGCATATTCGAGGGAGAGGGGACCTTGGGGATAAGAGAGACCAGGGTATGATTCAATCCTTGAGGAAAGCTGCCGTCCTCGAGCCAAGAAATACAATTCTGAAAAACCTCATCACCAATCAGGTTCCAAAACTTCTGAAAAAATTTAGGATTGAAGCCATCCGGACCCGGGGATTTATCCGGATGCATTTGGGATATAGCAGTCTGAAACTCTTCTTTCATAAAAGGCCGAGTGAGGGACGTGTTCATATCTTCAGAGATACACGAAGCCAATCTGTCCAGAGCTCTATGAAAATCCATATGGGCATTGGAATCATCAAAGAGCTTTTCAAAGTAATCCTTAGCCACCTCCTGCACATCTTCAATAGTCGAGGCCCAACTGCCATCATCCCTCTGGAGACGGTCAATAGAATTAGCTTTCCGTCTAGCCGAAGCCATAGCATGGAAAAATTTGGTGTTGTAATCCCCGTCCTTCAACCAATGTTGCTTAGCTCGTTGTTTCCAATGAGTTTCCTCTCTAAGATAAAGAGTCCCGAGCTCGTGGCGAGCTTGCTGCAATTGCCGCATCGAGTAAGTATCCCTGCGGTCTTGGAGCCGAGAAATTCTTTTCTGTAACTGGTTCTTATTTTGACGATCAGAGGAGCGAAGATGCGAAGCCCATATAGTAATAGAATTCGAAACAGCAGCAAGACGTTCAGTAATATGGATTCCACTGAGGTTAGTCCAACAATCTCGCACAACATTAGGGAGATCCGGTTCAAGACACCATTTGTTCTCAAATCTAAAACGCCGGGCAACAATAGCTGACTGGACACCTTGACAACTCAATAAGATGGGAGTATGATCCGACATAGGTGCAAGAAGCGTCTTAAGAATAGCGTTAGGAAAGAGAATTTTCCAGCTATACGTAGCCATACCTCGGTCCAGTCTCTCCTCAACATAATTATCCGAACTAAGTCCTCTGGACCAGGTAAACGGATAACCAAAAAGCGGGAGATCAGTCAACCCACAATCGAGAATAGCAGCTCGAAAACCAGTATAGAGCCAATTAGGGTGTTCAACCCTACCCCGTTTGTCTCCTGGATCCAAAAGATCATTAAAATCACCCATAATAAACCATGGAAGCCTATTAATTGACGAAAGACGGCGAAGTAAATTCCAAGAATCCCGTCTTCTATTCCTCTCGGGGAAACCATAGTAGCCCGTTAAACGCCAATCACCATTAACATCATGAACACGAACATCAATATGATTTTGAGAGTAATCAATAAGGCTACAAGAAACCGAAGACTTCCAGAGCATACAAATGCCACCACTCCTGCCAATACAATCCACCGTAAAACAACCTTCAAAATTAAGAGCAACACGAATCTCTTCCATGCGAGCGCGCAGGGAAAGCGTTTCACAAAGAAAGAGAAAGTTAGGCCTATGAACTCTGACGAGTTCACGAAGTGTAGGAACCGCCAAGGGTTGGCCCAAACCCCTGCAGTTCCAGCTCAAAGCATTCATTGTGATCGGCCGACTCCGGCCCCGGAGCCCGCCGTTGTAAAATGTTGATCATCGGAGCCTGATAACACTCATATTTCCATGGTTTTTAATGTTCATATGTTGGTAATTTAATAGGAAATTGAGTGTTTGATAGTTGTTTTGTGCTTAATTTGCTTTATCTTGTGAAACATGATTCTTACTCGAACTTTGAAGGAATTTTCAGATTTATTGAGTTCGAATTTGGAACAATGTTCTGAAATAGAAGTTGTAGATTGTCTCGATACGAGTTCGTGAGCGCAAACGGATCATAAATCGGAGTTCGGACGAGAAAGTTATGGCCGAAACAAAAACGTCGCGCGCAGCAGTCAAAATTCGGCGACCTAAACGGCGATCGCCGAATTTTGGAGATTTTATGAGCAAAATCGGCGACCAAAACGGCGACCGCCGAACGGGTCGCCGTTTTCCCTGTTCAGATTTTGGCCTTGAGGAAGAAAAACGGCGATCGCCGTTTTTGGAGGATTTTTAGGCCATTTTCGGCGACCAGTTCGGCGACCGCCGAACGGGTCGCCGTTTTTGGGCGTGTTTCCGTTTCCTTCCGCGTTTTTACGATTTTTCAAGTTATTTTCGGTCTAGAACTTGGTTTTTCACTCTAAGACTATAAATAGGTCCTCTTTTGACCTATTTAGGGTTCCCAGCTTTAGTTTTTCAGTTTCCAACTTTATTTTCTCAGTTTCATAGCTTTAGATTATTATTGCTTTCCAGTTTTTACAGCTTGGATTGGATTTCCACAAGATTGAAGATTCAAGCCGCTACAATTATTTTATTCAGAGTTTTATTTAATTCAGTTCTTTCAATTGCGTTCAATTTAATTATGTTTATGTTTGATTTTATTATGTCTGACTAGTCTTTTAATCTGAACCTAGGGTTTGTATATAGCTAATTAATTATGTGTTTTTGATTTATTGATATCAATTTGCCTTCCAACTTATGATTCATGATTCCTGGTGCTTAATCTCTTGTGAATTATCTGATCAATGATTTACATGTCTAGCTGTTCAGTTTGAGTCTTGAATGCGATAATTGTTCAGCCGATTCAGGAATGCATGATATAGTGTTAGCCTTGAGTCTTGAATGCGATAGGTGAAGCTATAGGAAGCTATTCTTTATGTGCTATTGGGAGTTAATTTATTCCTTGGAGTCTTGAATGTGAAAAGGGATTAATTAATCTACGTTCATAGGTGGTCGTTAGAGACGCTTGTGAATAATATAGTGATCTTTCATCAGGGTTGGATTAAAATTGGTAATTGAATCAATAGGTTGAATACATGTAGTTGATTAGTGAAAGTACATCCCTAGGGTCAGAGTTTTTCATATTTTTGAGTTAAGTAATTGTTATTTATATGCTCTTTAGTTTTAATTTGGTTAAATTTAGTTCGTAATTCACCTTCATAATTGTTTACTTGCATACTGTGAGAGTCTGTTTAGGTAATAGTTATAGCAATTTCGTTTTACAGTCCCTGTGGATACGATATCCGATTGCTGTTTATACTACGATTACACCGTGTTAGTTGCGGTATTTTTGTTGCTAATAAAATAGTGATCAACTTTTTGGCGCCGTTGCCGGGGACTGTTTAGATTTTGCTTTAATATTTCCAATAGGACTTTATAGTACTGCAAGTTTTTCTTTTTGTTTTTATTTTTCTTTTCTGATCTTTTTGCTGTTTCTGTAGGTTGCATATGAACACAAGATCTCAAGGAAATCCTCTTTTTGAGTTTGACCCTGAAATCAATAAGACCTTGCGCAATCTAAAGAAGCAGAACGATCAATTTGAGACAGAAACGATGGCTACTCCAGAGCAAATCCAAATTCGAGCTTTGCAAGAGCAGTTGAAGAAGCTGCTTGATGCACAGGAGACAAGAGAGGCTCAGAAACAACCAGCCATCAATGAAGCGTTCATACCACAGTATGTGTACCAGGAGCCCCCACGAGTGAACGTTAACAACTTTGAGCTGAAAACGGGTTTGATCACGATGGTCCAACAGAGCCAATATGGTGGACAAGTGATTGAAGACCCTAATGCGCACCTGGCGTATTTCCTGGAGCTGTGTAGCACGGTGAAGATGAATGGTGTCCCTGATGACATTATCCGTCTTCGTCTTTTTCCCTTCTCACTGCGGGATAAGGCGAAGTCGTGGTATCATACGCTGCAGCTGGGAGAGAATATCGTGTGGGAGGATTTGGCTCATGCATTCCTACGCAAGTTTCATCCACCTGGCCTTACGTTGAAGTTGAAGATGGACATCGTGCAGTTTCAACAGTACGATGGAGAAAAGCTAGCGGAGACTTGGGAGCGGTATCAGGAGAAGCTCAGAAAGTGCCCAAGCCACGGATTTGATGAAGGCACGCTCATTATCATGTTCTACAATGCTTGTGGAGAGCGTACAAGAATGCATTTGGACACAGCTGCAGGAGGTTCTCTGCTTCAGAAAAGCAGCTCTGATGCATGGAGCATTATTGATAGTATGGCTTCTACGAGCTACCAATGGCCATCTGAGCGTATGCAATTGAAGAAGGTTGCAGCTGCGTCCACTTCTGATCCTATGGCAGCTATGGTTACTCAACAGGCAGCGATGGCTACACAGCTGGCAGAGCTGACTGCAAAAATTGGTGAATTGAATGCTGGACGTCATGAGCAAGCTGTGATAGACCCATCAGGCTTGGGAAACGTCAATTATATCAATGACAGAAATTATGGGAATTTTCAGCAAGGACAGCCAGGGATGTATAACAGAGGTCAGCCATATCAGCAGGGTCAGCAGCAGTTTCAGCCAGGAGCACGTCCGCACCCAAATCTTTCCTATGGAAACCCAAACAATGCTGTGCAACCTCCACCAGGATTTTCTGTTTCTAGTGGGGGAGTCATCAATGAGCCAAAGAAGGATTCGATGGAGGACATGATGAAGCAGATGCTCATGAAGATGACTGGGATGGAGGTGAATGTTGGAAATAAAATCTCTAACATGGAGAATAATTTCTCAGCATTATCTAAGCAGGTACAGATGTTAGAGAATCAAGTTGGTCAGATTGCCAACCAAGCGGCGGCGCAGCACAAGCCGGGCCAATTCCCAAGCAACACTACTGTCAATCCTAAGGGCCAATGCAATGCTATTTTTGATGGCACTTTGTCTACAAAAGAGATGAGGATGAGCAAGGAGCATGAATCTCTGATTGAGGAACCACACAAGGCTCCTATTCCACTTAGGGAATACATCCCAAAGGCTCCATTCCCCCGTAGGCTGATGAAAAGAGAGGTGCTTGAAGAGCAATATGCTGTGAAGCCGAGCAAAAATGTGGATGCCAAGGAAATCAAGCTGGAGGTCTCCAATTGCAAGAATGAGAAAGAAATTGCCAATCCAGAGGAGACAGAGCATAGACGTATAGTGGATGAGCTAGAGAGACTACTCGAAGAATCGGACCGACGTGCACAGCCTCAAATTCTCTCACAATTGCAGGATCCCAAGGATAAAGAAGAAAAGGCAATTGTTCACACCAAGAAGATGGGGGATGAGGATAAGAAAATCTTGCAGGCGAAAGCTGTGGGCACTGAGCTGCCAATGAAGCTACTATCGAAGAAGAAAGATCCGGGTAGTTTCACCATTGAGTGCGAGATTGGAGGAGAGCTCTTTCCCGAGGCTCTTTGTGATTTAGGGGCTAGTGTCAATGTGATGCCCATCTCTGTTTTCAAGCGGTTGGGAATTGGAGATCTCAAGCCGACTTCGATGGAGATTCAAATGGCGGATAGATCAAGAGTGAAGCCGAGAGGAAAGCTTGAAGACATCTTTGTGAAGGTTGACAAGCTCGTCTTCCCTACGGATTTCTTGGTCCTCGATATTCCTGAAGATGCAAATCCGCCGTTGATTCTTGGTCGATCATTCTTAGCTACGGGGCGAGCTATGATAGATGTGCCAAATGGAAGAGTTATCTTTCACGCAGCTGATGCGCATGAGTCCTCTGTCTCTGTTCGTGTTAGGCGGTCTGTCACGCCCGCTGCGTTTGATGTTCATTGAGACCATGAGGTATCGTCGAGCTCTAGACGTTAAATTAAGCACTTGTTGGGAGGTAACCCAACCGTTTTCTTTGTTTTGTTTTCTTTCTTTTAGTTTTTTTTTTGTTTCTTTGTTTTCTTTGTTTTGTTTGGGGTTTAGTGTAGTGTTGAGCTTGGAAGATGCGGGAACACGCGCCTTGTTCATACCACCACCATGGAGCACGTTTTTCTGTGAGTAGTGACACACATATCATCATCCCTCCAAACTTATTTTCGAACTTATGTTCTGTAATAAGTTTGGGGGAGGGGGGTGAGAGTAGATATGTGTATCACTTTTATCTTTTTGTTGGCTTTATTGTTTTATCTTGCTTAGTTGGTGGTGTGTGTTTATTGCTCCATTAGATTTCTGGTGAGATGCCAATGATGATTTCTATGAAAAAAAAACTGGAATTTGATTTTCTTTGATGATTTGAGCATAATTGGAACTAATTTGCATAATTCTAGAGTATGTTAACCTTGACTTTTGGACGTTGAATAAACCTGTGAGATTTTGAGCCATAACTGTTTATCATACACAGTTTATTCTTTGTTGTGAGTTTTGTCATGCATGTGGTGATCTTCTAGAACTTGCCATGGTTTCTGTGTCGAGGTTGCTGTTGTGCCCAGGATTATGAGATGATTTTAGGCCATCTTTTGTTAGCCACAATTTTTCCCAAACACTGTCCTTGAAAAAAAAAATTATCCTTTGTTATCCACTTTGAGCCAATTTAGCTTTTATTCTTTAGCCGGATGATAGGGGGTGATGTAGTATATGGGGATCTTTATGTGGTGAATAGTCATAGTGGGTTGTGAAAAAGAAGGGATGATTTTGTGATACTATTTACTCTTATGAGCTCTAGAACGTTGTGAAAAGAAAAAAAAATTGAAAAGAAAAGAAAAAAAAAGAAAAAAAAAGAGAAAAGAAAAAGAAAGAGAAAGAGAAAAAAAAGTGTGAAGTCGAGAGTTTATTGAGATATTTGTTAGAAAATCGACTTTGTGTGTTGGAAAGAAGTTGAGAGCATAAAAGAGTGTTTAGTTCTGTTTTGTGATGATTAAATCCCTTGAGTTTTGTTGATTATGGTGATATAGTTGGGTGGAAGATGGAATTTATTCCATACTTGATTAGTGAAGTCATAAGGTTGGTGTTCTTGATCTATTTGAGTCACTTAGCCTATATTTCCCTACCTGAACCAATGTCCCTACATTATAACCCAAAAATAAAGACCTATTTGATCTTAGTCTTGGCACACTTTTAGCGATGGAGATTGTAGACGATTGGCAAGCTTATGGTAAGAGATCTATATTGCATTGAATTCGATGAGAGTATACACGTCCCGTTCCATCAAATTGAGAGTTGAGAGATACACATACCTTGTGAGATTCAATTGTTTGGAATGTCAAAGTTGATTTTCCTATAGGTTGTGTTTATTGGTGAATTTTGTGCTTGATTATTGAGGATTTGAGAATTCTATTATCCTTTATTTTTCGAAGGCATCGATGAGCTAGATTTCTTACCCATTCGTGTTATTGATTGTGTTCTTCTCATTATTCGAGGACGAACAATGGCTTAAGTTTGGGGGAGTTGATAACACTCATATTTCCATGGTTTTTAATGTTCATATGTTGGTAATTTAATAGGAAATTGAGTGTTTGATAGTTGTTTTGTGCTTAATTTGCTTTATCTTGTGAAACATGATTCTTACTCGAACTTTGAAGGAATTTTCAGATTTATTGAGTTCGAATTTGGAACAATGTTCTGAAATAGAAGTTGTAGATTGTCTCGATACGAGTTCGTGAGCGCAAACGGATCATAAATCGGAGTTCGGACGAGAAAGTTATGGCCGAAACAAAAACGTCGCGCGCAGCAGTCAAAATTCGGCGACCTAAACGGCGATCGCCGAATTTTGGAGATTTTATGAGCAAAATCGGCGACCAAAACGGCGACCGCCGAACGGGTCGCCGTTTTCCCTGTTCAGATTTTGGCCTTGAGGAAGAAAAACGGCGATCGCCGTTTTTGGAGGATTTTTAGGCCATTTTCGGCGACCAGTTCGGCGACCGCCGAACGGGTCGCCGTTTTTGGGCGTGTTTCCGTTTCCTTCCGCGTTTTTACGATTTTTCAAGTTATTTTCGGTCTAGAACTTGGTTTTTCACTCTAAGACTATAAATAGGTCCTCTTTTGACCTATTTAGGGTTCCCAGCTTTAGTTTTTCAGTTTCCAACTTTATTTTCTCAGTTTCATAGCTTTAGATTATTATTGCTTTCCAGTTTTTACAGCTTGGATTGGATTTCCACAAGATTGAAGATTCAAGCCGCTACAATTATTTTATTCAGAGTTTTATTTAATTCAGTTCTTTCAATTGCGTTCAATTTAATTATGTTTATGTTTGATTTTATTATGTCTGACTAGTCTTTTAATCTGAACCTAGGGTTTGTATATAGCTAATTAATTATGTGTTTTTGATTTATTGATATCAATTTGCCTTCCAACTTATGATTCATGATTCCTGGTGCTTAATCTCTTGTGAATTATCTGATCAATGATTTACATGTCTAGCTGTTCAGTTTGAGTCTTGAATGCGATAATTGTTCAGCCGATTCAGGAATGCATGATATAGTGTTAGCCTTGAGTCTTGAATGCGATAGGTGAAGCTATAGGAAGCTATTCTTTATGTGCTATTGGGAGTTAATTTATTCCTTGGAGTCTTGAATGTGAAAAGGGATTAATTAATCTACGTTCATAGGTGGTCGTTAGAGACGCTTGTGAATAATATAGTGATCTTTCATCAGGGTTGGATTAAAATTGGTAATTGAATCAATAGGTTGAATACATGTAGTTGATTAGTGAAAGTACATCCCTAGGGTCAGAGTTTTTCATATTTTTGAGTTAAGTAATTGTTATTTATATGCTCTTTAGTTTTAATTTGGTTAAATTTAGTTCGTAATTCACCTTCATAATTGTTTACTTGCATACTGTGAGAGTCTGTTTAGGTAATAGTTATAGCAATTTCGTTTTACAGTCCCTGTGGATACGATATCCGATTGCTGTTTATACTACGATTACACCGTGTTAGTTGCGGTATTTTTGTTGCTAATAAAATAGTGATCAGAGCCATCCTCAGATAAATCCGTAGGAAGAGCGTTCGATGAGGAGAAGAGCACCAGATTTGTGGAAGTAGCGCCACGTCGCCGTTTTCGATCGTCAGACCCCTCAATACCAGTAGTTGCATTGCTGTCAATCTGCATTAATTCCCTCACATGCACATTATTATTAATTTCCTTCAGGATCTGCCTTTGAGGAGTAATCTTAGTAGGATCCCGAATAATAAGGGAAGAATTATGAGATAACGTCAGTTCCCTATCTTCATGCAACTTTCCTTTCTCGGTTGAGGCAGAAACTTCTTGCGAAACCCTAGCCGCCTCCACCTCATTACTAGGGTTTCCTCTAGAATCTTCCGTCCGCAGCCACTTATCGCCGGCAAGGTTCATACCCCGACGATCTGCCGCCTTCAGAAACACAACCCACTCCCTTTTCATACTCTTCGATTCTGGATTAAACATAAGTTCACAAAAGAACTCAGAGTGGCCAATCCTGCCACACAAGAAGCAAAAAACATTAAGACGTTCGTACTTAAAGTTAACAGTACACGAACTTCCATCTTTTTGCTTAATCTTCTTAAAACGTTTAAGGGGCTCCGAGACGTGAATAGCAACACGAACACGCATGTATTGCCTCCAAACGCCAGTAGAGTTGGTGCTATCATATTCCAAAAACTTGCCGATAAAATTACCCAACACCCGACCGACTCCCTCGGTAAGATAGCCCGCTGGTAGATCATGGATCTGGATCCAAAACGGGAGCGTATCTAGAGGGACGCTGAGAGGAAATTCCCCACACTTCAATCTATGAGTGATAAGTGGGAAATTCCCGAAGGCCCAAGGTCCTCCTTCAATAACACGCAGCAAATCCACCTCATGGAAAAACTGAAATATATAGCGCCCTTGACCTATGTCTTTCATGAAAACTCCTTTGCCCGGCCTCCATACGCTAGCAAGACGACTCCGCATTAGATTGAAATTGATAGGTTGATCCGTTATGAAGCGACCAACAAAACAGAGATCCACTGCTACAGAAGCGTCTCCAGAAATGGCTTCGTCGAGAGAGATTTCATCCTCCTCCGTTGCAATATTTAGACCAGCCATTTGTTCTTCCATAGCCACACACTCAAAAAGGAAAAAGAAGTCTAGGGTTCTCAACAAGGAGAAAAAGCAAGGGTTCTCAACAAGGAGAAAAAAATGATTAAATGATTCTTCTGAAGACAATAATGTTTGCAAAAATAGTGATGGCAATATTTTATTAGGTGAATTAAATGAAAGCATTTAAATGAGAAAACATTAAACAAAAGTGCCGATTCAATAAATAAATGAACTGGAAATAAATAAATAAATAAGTAAATAAACTGGAAAATAAATAAACTGAAAATTCAAAAATAAATAAATAACTAAACTTGAAATTCAGAAAATAAATAAATAAAATGGAAATAAATAAATAAATAAATAAACTGGAAATAAATTAACTGAAAATTCAGAAAAAAAATAAATAAATAAACTGGAAAATAAATAAACTGGAAATTCGAAAATAAATAAATAAATAAATAAACTGAAAATTCAAAAATAAATAAACTTGAAATTCAGAAAATAAATAAATAAATAAACTGAAAATTCAGAAAATAAATAAATAAATAAACTGGAAAATAAATAAACTGGAAATAAATAAATAAATAAATACATAAATAAGTAAATAAACTGGAAAATAAATAAACTGAAAATTCAAAAATAAATAAATAAATAAACTTGAAATTCAGAAAATAAATAAATAAATAAACTGAAAATTCAGAAAATAAATATATAAATAAAATGGAAAATAAATAAACTGGAAATAAATAAATAAATAAATAAACTGAAAATTCAGAAAATAAATAAATTTATAAACTGGAAATAAATTAACTGAAAATTCAGAAAAAATAAATAAACTGATAAATAAATAAACTGGAAATTAAAAATAAATAAATAAACTGAAAATTCAGAAAATAAATAAATAAATAAACTGGAAAATAAATAAACTGGAAATAAATAAATAAATAAATAAGTAAATAAACTGGAAAATAAATAAACTGAAAATTCAAAAATAAATAAATAAATAAACTTGAAATTCAGAAAATAAATAAATAAATAAACTGAAAATTCAGAAAATAAATATATAAATAAAATGGAAAATAAATAAACTGGAAATAAATAAATAAACTGAAAATTCAGAAAATAAATAAATAAACTGGAAATAAATTAACTGAAAATTCAGAAAATAAATAAATAAATAAACTGATAAATAAATAAACTGGAAATAAATAAATAAATAAATAAGTAAATAAACTGGAAATAAATAAACTGGAAAATAAATAAACTGAAAATTCAAAAATAAATAAATAAATAAACTTGAAATTCAGAAAATAAATAAATAAATAAACTGAAAATTCAGAAAATGAATATATAAATAAAATGGAAAATAAATAAACTGGAAATAAATAAATAAATAAATAAATAAACTGAAAATTCAGAAAATAAATAAATAAACTGGAAATAAATAAACTAAAAATTCAAAAATAAATAAATAAATAAACTTGAAATTCAGAAAATAAATAAATATATAAACTGAAAATTAAGAAAATAAATAAATAAACTGAAAATTAAGAAAATAAATAAATAAATGGGATTGATTAGGCGTGGGGGAGTTGGTTTCGTAGTTTTAATTAGTGAGTTAATTGTGTGGGTTAATTGCATAGATTAAATAAAAGTGTGGATTTATTAATGACATAAGTTGTAAATAAATTGAAAAGTAAAGGGTATGAATGTACAAAAAGGTAAACAGGGCACTTTTTCGTGGACAAAAAAAAAGGGGTAAGTAGGGCACTTTTTCGTGGACAGAGGGAGTACAGTATTGAAAAAGTAAAAAAAAAATAGGTAGAATAGAATTACCCTGGCATGGATCATGTAGATGCCGGACGCAGTGTGCGCAGAAAGCAGCTCCAAATTGTTCTTCTCCACCATAAAGCAGACGGCGGCCAAGACCCCCGGCTTTCTTATGCTGCACACGCTCATGTGAGCATCTCTCCCGCACACGTTCAGGATTACGTTTCCAAAACTCCATGTCTTGAAAATCTCCCCTTCTCCCAATGCTCTTCGTCTCTCCACTTGATCTACACTCTGCTGCAGTTTGCTTATGTACTTCACTGCTTCATCAACTATCCTCCACTTCTCCGCCTGCTCTATTTTTTAACATTAATTTCATATTTTTCACGGATTTAAACTATGTAGGTGTCGCGTTTGCTTTCTTTTGTGATAGAGAGTATGTACCCATAATATAATGACCCAAGCAATTAAAAAGTAAGTTGTGTTAACACAAGAATCCAAGGGGGGGCCTTGCTTTTGATGGGAAATCCTTATCTCTCGCAAGATTCTTCTGATTTACGTCTTCAAGAATTTGTGTGTGTGTGTGTGGCGCCAAAAGAAAAAAGCTACTTTTCAAGAAACAAACTCTGTCTGCATGCCCTTTTAAATTTATAAATAAATAATTAATGGGTAAATTAAAACAGATGAAGAGAGACACGGATGAATTCTCTTCTAGTTCCAACAAGTACACAAGCAACGCAAAACCACAAAGATCTTTGTAAATTAATTAATGTTGATCCCTTTCTTTCAAAAAAAAAAAAAAAATACTTATTGTTTAATTTAGAAAATTAATTTTACCTTTGGAGGGATGTGAGGGAGCAAGGCATGAAGATTGGAGAACATGTCTCTCATCTTCTTCCTCCTCTCCCTCTCCGTCAAAATATGCAGCTCCGACTCTCCTCTTGCGGCGGCGCTCCTCTTCTTGCCCTTCTCTGGCGGTGGCGGCGCTTCCTTATCCTTGGCCGCCAAGTTGCTGATGTCCGCCGACTTTGCTAATTTTGGAAATTCCCATGATTGGTCATCGTCCCACAACAAACCCTCACCCCCAAGCTCTTCACCCATCGCTAACATCGCCAACTAAAAATATGTGTGTATGCAATTTATAGAGATTGAGAGATGGTATTGCCACAATAACAAAAATATTTCTAGTGTATATATATAATTGTTTCACACGTATAAATGGATTGCTATATGTGGGTGTATATGTGACAGGTAGCATAGGGCATCTGAATCGTGTTAGAATGATCCATGTATATTTGATTTTAATTAAAACTAGTATTGTACCTGTGCGATGCACAGTATAAATAATATAGAATTTTATATATACACGAAGTTAAGTTAATTATCAATACAAATAATAATATCAAAAGATAAAGTTTAATAAATTGTATCATAATTATTAGTACATTATAAGTTGATTAATCAATAATGATTTAATTAGTTAAGAGTATTGTAACTCAGTGATGTTCCTTCATTTGTAAGAGTAAGTAATTAGTTAATTATGAATCTAAATTAGTATGGATAATAATAAATAAGGTAGTATAAATTAATAAATAAGCTGCTTATATTACTTGAATAACGATATTCAGTTACATGAAAATCTTATGTTCCAGATTCATTCTTCATTCTTCATTGAACCTCTCTCTCTATATATATATATATGTGTGTGTGTGTGTGTAATACCATTTTCCATTAAAAAAAAAACTAATATATGTTGATATTATTAGGAGAATGCCCATTTTATTTGAAATAATGTTATTAATTGCCAAGAAAAATAATAAAATCCATATATATTTCATACACATATTATATCATAATATCATAATTTAACCCACAAAAAAATATCAATGAATTTTGCTTCTGAAAAAACAATAACAAAATAACTTGAAATATCCTATTCAAACATATAATCAAAAAATATATTATTAAAGTTTGACTGAAAAATTTACTTAATTATTTGGATCCGTAAATAACTTTTGAATAAATTATTTATTTAACTCAAGATTTTTTTATAAAAAAAATGTAATATGTCTTTCTAAATTAATAAACAGTTAAGTCTCTAAATTTTAAGAATCATATAATACTATTCATGCAGTTTCCTTATTTAATTATGATTTTTTTAGTTTTACTTTTATGAATTAGATGATATTTATTTTTAATTGTACAGATAAAATTTATGTATTTTGTTATTTATTAATTTACTATTATTATAAGTAAGTGAATACGAATCATTAGACTTGCATTATTATTTTCCCAAAAAAATAGGTACATGCATCTTCAATAATAAAATTGAAGTTGCACATTTTATTGTCATTCATAATCGATGGTTAAAAAAAAGTACTCTTTCTATATTCTTTATTATTAGTTTATTTAAAGTATGTAACTTATATATATTATTATTATGTTTATCATATTTTGACCCTAGCTATAATAATAAGAAATATGCAAATGTTGAAAATTTTGAACCCTTCAATTAAATATGAACATTTTGACACTTAATTGGATTTAATATACTTAAATTAAAAGTCCAAACTATTATTAAAGCAACATCCCATATTTAAAAAAAAATAATTAGATTTAACAAAATAGCCAACACTTAATTTAATAATTTTGATATTTATAAAATAAAAGTAATAACGCACATTTAATATTACAATTTTGAACTCTTAAAAGTACAAATTATAAAAGTCCATACTTAATTAGTCCAAAATCAAAAACCCAAATAGTAAAAAAATCATTAAATTTAACAATCAAAAACAAAAATGAATATAACTACTATAAAATGGAAAATAGTGCAATTGCAACCCTAATCCCTATTTGGTATCTTCTTCTAGTGCCGCTCTTCTTCATCATTTCTTTTCTGCGTTTTTTTTTTTGTTCTATCTTCTTCTTTTTTTCTTAATCAACATCGACAAATTACAGTAAAAAAAATAAAAATCAACATCGACAAATATTTTTGTGCCGCATTCACCATCTGTCTCGCGTTGCGCTCTTGTTTGTAGCCTCATTCTCTGTTTCCCGTCGGTCGAAGTTGCTCGTCTCCTCCGGTTGTCGGCGGCTTTCTCGTTTCACCTCGGAAATCTCCGCAACAGCAGCCTGCATCCCACCCCGACTTAGTGCACTGCTGCACGGCCCATCATTTCCTGTACCTCTTTCGGACTCGGCTTTTCCTTCCGATGATTCTGTAGCAGCCGTTGAGCCTCTCTGCCCATCGGCTAATAGCAAGTAAATCGAGTACAGATTTGAAATGTGGGAGTGAAGAGTTTATATTTATAGTGTGTGAAACTTGGAGGCTAAGCATCAAGTTAAGTTCTATTAACCATTAAAAAATTTGTTTACCCAGTATGTAGTTTAATGTCTACGATTAATTTTTTGTTTCCCAATAGATTGTTGGATGTCAAACTTGTGCTCCAAGGCTGAATTGATTTTTAAAATTCAGATTTTACTTTTTAGATTATACATTGGATACATCATGATATTGTAAATTTTCAGTAATACATAATCAATTACACATTGGTTAAATGGTAGGAGCTTTTTTGGCGGGAAATTGGGCCAACATGGATATGCTTGGCTTTTATATATATATAGATATAGATTGTTGGCACGTGTATTTTATAAATAATGAATCACTTATTGCTTGTTAACTTTAGTGTGTAATTACAAAATTTGTAATATAATGATTCTATTTATTTGGGAACATTCAATCGGTAAATAACATATAAATACTATGATGATCACCACCTTAAAAAAAATTTTGAAAATGATTTATATATATAGCTCAAGTTCAACAGAGAATTATCTTTTTCAAGAGAATGAACAAATCTATACATTTTACGAACATATCAACATAACTAATGATCAAACGTATTTAATAAAAATACAGAAAAATTCACCACCATCAGGATTCGAACTCAGGGCAAAATATTGTTCATGTGGTACATTGATTTGTTCATCAAAATTATATATAGATGTGTTCATTTTTATTTCAGGAATTCTCTATTCTCTAAATATTTAGTATTCTCTGTTGAACCTTTTTCTTTGTATATATATATACACGAAGGGGTGGGGGATGGAAGAAACCAAACTACAATCATAGGCTAAATGCCGTTATTGGCTTTAAAACAAAAATGCATGGTAGCTACAACACATTTCGGAATTTTTATCTCACTATTGGGTCCTACTTTGCCTTTTTTCCTCTATTATTTAAAATTAATAGCATGAAGTTCCAATATTCATATCGAATAAAACATGAGATATAACAATATATAGATAATATATACAAGTAATTATCTATAATTTTGTTGAACTGTATGGAATATTCATCTCCGGTTTATATACAATCACGCTTGCATATAAATGTCACGTAGCTTATTCTACGTACATATATTAATTGGAGTGCATGACCAAGATAAGTAGATTAAATTATTAATGATTAAGTCTCATTAAAAAATGCCAGTAAGGTCTATAGCTCAAATGGCAAAAATGAGGCACCCAAAGACTCTCCTTTATGATTTTAATTCAAAGTGTTGGTAGAGAGTGTTGGGTTGAACTTATGAGTTATTTTACCAAATACTTTGAAGGAGCTTATAAGTTTTAAACAACTTTTATAAGATGCAAAAATAAGCTTCAAAAGCTTATAAGCTAAGCTAGCTTCCCAAAAAATAAGTTGCCCAAACTTATTTTTTCATAATCTTATATGCAACAATAATTTTACAAATATTATTCAACTATGATTTATTATTTTCATCATATATACTCTTTTAAATTTATTGCTCCTTAATTCTCTTTCAAATATCTAATTAGTTGTTGGAGCTATTTTAATAAGCTTAAGAAACGTCTTCTTAGCTTTAATTAAGCAAGCAGACGACAGTTTCATGTTTAGTAGCTAACTTCATATAAAATGTGATCTCTAGTGTTTGATGCGGGAGAAACGCTTATGTTGCTGTTTAATCACAAGATTTAGAAGGTAGAAGTAGGGATAATTCAAATGTTAGAACATGTTTCTTGTATATATGCCATAAAATGCGTTACATGCAACGTGTCTACTCATACAAGTGTACTACTGCGTTACATGCAGCGTGTACTGAACCAATCATTTCACACAAGCTAATAAAATATATTTTATTAATAATAATATAATTAGTATTGTAAATTGATGACATAATTTTATAGACAGATCACAAGTTTAAGTGTTTTAAAAAAAGTCAATCGTAGTAAAATAATATTAATAAATAAATATTCATCTAGTTAATAAATTTACAGGAAATGAAAGCGCAAAGACCTTTTTCTATTTTATTTTTATTCATTTTAATTTTTGGATCTTTACAGATAGTTCTGATGAATTATATACCATAACTTTGAATTTATTAACCTATTTTTAAAAATGAAAATAAATAATTATAAACCCTAGTTACTAATTACAAATTTAAATTAAAGCATATAAAATTGAAATTGAAAATGAGATACAAAATGGGACATCAAATGTGGTACATCAATGAATCTCAGTCCATAAATAAGCAGGTATATCCAGAATACTATTCTAAATAGATTTTTTTTTTTTGGAAATACTATTCTAAATAGTTACAAGAGGAAATGTCTCTTTTTTGGGTAATAAATTGATAATAATAATAATCTTTAGTGAATTATAGAAGTTTACTTGTTTTCTTATAATTAAGCGATTAGAAGTTTACTTTTCTTTTTCAGATATAGAAGTTTGGATTGTGTAACACAGAGTTGCTACTTTATAAATTCACGCAAGTTCTGTACGATATTTGAACTTTGAATTTCTTTGGAGTACTAAATATTGGACGATACGTACTATCATTAGGTAAAAACTAAAAAGATGAATATGGAATCCTTCCAAAAAAAAGATGAATATGGAGTAATTTATAATTAAATGAATTGAACTAGTACCCAAGTATGTATTATTAAATTAATTTATTTAAATTGTTATACAAATGGGACGAGATATACACGGCTAAAAATTATCACTAAAAATGTTATATTTCGAATACTTATAATATGTGTCACATGCATGTGTAAGACTATTTCATATGTATTTCGAAATAAGACTATATTCTATGAAATAAATAAAAAAATCGATCTATCATCAATATTCAAGGCAAGCTTTGTTATATATTTTGAGAACTTGGGTTGGGTTTAGTGTTATTTGTGGTACGCATAAATTATTTATAGCAGATTTTAACTTCTATATATAGATACTATTTGACAAAGAACAATTTCTATAGAAATAAATATTTCGAACTATATATATGATGTATCAATGATACCTGAATATAATGTATTGATTATGTATAATTGTAATTTTTATATATTTAAGCTAATCTTGTTTACGTTTATGTATTATAGTATAAAATCGGCTATTTTTCGACCTTGGGACTAGAATGCGTAAAAGATGATTGGAAATATTGCGCAGAGAGAAGCGTACGTATACTCATAATAAAAATATTATCAATAGATTCTCAAAATAAAAAAGAAAATAATGATATTTCTGGAGAGAATATAATTTTGTGAGATTGAACTTAGGAATTAAGCCACATCGTTATTTCTGCTGCTGCCTGCTTGAAATTTTCTTCAATTGCGAATGCCTGCTGGAACTGGTCTGACCCTCCATATGCCGGCTGTATATATATGCCATTATTAAAATTTTCAAAGAGAAAAAATAATTCAATTGTGTGCTATATATCTAATCTCCCTACAAAGAGATACTGAAGAAAAATAAGAAATGAATTAACATAGTTAATTTAAGAACATAAGCATGCATATATAATATCCAGGATATGAAAAAAATTAAGCACATACGATATTATTTCATTGTTATAGTAAAAATAGCATGAATTAATTAATTAAACATGAGGGGCGAACAAATTAAGGCAATGATGCAATTAATTGAATAGAAATTACCCGGGCATGGATGATGTAGATGCATGATGAGACCTGAGCAGAAACCACCTCCAAGTTGTTCCTCTCCATCGTAAAGCAGAGGGCGGCGAGCAGGCCGGGCTTTCTTATGCTGCACACGCTGATGTGAGCATCTGCCCCACACACGTTGAGGACTACGTTTCCAGAATTCCATGTCTTCAAATCCTGGTTTTGTGTCATTAAGGATTGCTTTCGTTTCTCCAGTTCCAAAACACTCTGCTCCACTCTCTTTATGTACTTCACAGCTTCATCAACTATTGTCGACTTGTCCGCCTGTTTCAATTTTCTCTCATTAATGAATCCAACAATCTTTGCCATGTTGATTCAAAACCCCATATCTTGCAATCAGCACTTGCTTAATTCGATCATCCGAAGATTCACCATTACTCGATTTAATTAGATATTGAAATGAACTACATGAGAAGAAAGATTTGATTAATTTGAAACTGAAAATGCGCCCATCTCATCATGTTTAATTTAGGCTACACCTATAGTATTTAATTACAATTTTTTTTCGTCTTTTTTTGGCGTGTAAAGAAGATTGTTGTGTAGCATATAGTAGTATAATTATCACCTTTGGAGGGATGTGAGGGAGCAAGGCATGAAGATTGGAGAACATATCTCTCATCTTCTTCCTCCTCTCCCTCTCCGTCAAAATATGCAGCTCCGACTCTCCTCCTGCGGCGGCGCTCCTCTTCTTGCCCTTCTCTGGCGGTGTTGGCGGCGATCCATTATCCTTGACCGCCACCTGCCCGTCAGAGTCCGCCGACTTTATGCCGCAATCTTCTTCGACAGTTGCTAATTTTGGAAATTCCCATGATTGGTCGTCATCCCACAACCCCTCCCGCTCAACCTCTTCACCCATTGCTACCATCGCCAACTAATAATATGTATGCAATTTATAGAGATTGAGAGATGGCTTGGGGTTGAATCATTCACAAAAAAAAAAAGAAAAAAAAAAGAAGAATATGCGAAGATTATTGGGAGCCTGATGTATCTAACAAATTGCACTCGTCCTGATATAGCATGCTCGGTCAACAAGTTGAGCAGCTTTACAGCTAATCCTAGTAATGAACATTGGAAAGCTCTTGAAAGGGTTTTGAGATATTTGAAATATACTCAAAACAATGCGATTCATTATACTAGGGAGCCCTCTGTACTTGAAGGGTACTGTGATGCAAATTGGATATCTGATGCCAAAGACTCGTTTTCAACGAGCGGTTATGTATTCACTGTGGGGGGTGGTGCTGTGTCTTGGAAATCCAAGAAGCAAACATGTATTGCTAGATCGACCATGGAATCAGAATTCATAGCTTTGGATAAAGCTGGTGAAGAAGCCGAGTGGCTTAAAAATTTCCTCGAGGATATTCCATGTTGGTCGAAACCTGTGTCGTCCCTAATAATTCATTGTGATAGTCAAGCTGCTATCGGACGAGCACAAAACCATTTGTATAACGGTAAGTCGAGACATATTCGTCGACGTCATAATACCGTGAGACATCTGATCACTAGTGGAGTTATCACAATTGATTATATAAGATCAATTGATAACATAGCGGATCCTTTGACAAAAAGTATCCATCGAGATCAGATGTATAAACTGTTAGGGGGAATGGGTTTGAAGTCCACAAATTAAGGATAATCATAGTGGCAACCCAACCATGATGACTGGAGGATCCCAAGAACTTGGTTCAATGGGACAACTAAGCTATGAAAATCCGTGTGTTGAACACTCGAATTGCCTATTCCTTGTAGAACAGTGAGTGTTCGGAAACCTGCACGTGGTGAGGTTAAGTCTTTGACTTTTAATGACTCTAGAACTCCTCGAAGAGGACAAGTATAGCAGGATACTTGAGTTAAGAGTTACCTATGTAAGTGTGAAGTGGGGCCGCTTCGATTGAAACACTTATGAATCCAAAGAGGTGTTCCAAGGCCTGTAATGGACACAAACGTGAGAACGAATAAGGATTGAAGCAATATTGTGTCAATATTGTTGACTCAGTATACACCGAGGAGGACTAGTTCAAGGAACACAATCCACTAGGCCGCCGGTATACTCGATAATATTGACTATGGCAGGTTCAAAGCCACAAGCTACCTTTCCAAATGCAATGTTGTATCTTAAGAGGACTGAGCTAAGTGTTTGCATACTTTCGCATACTGATTTCTCACTCATGTGGGGGATTGTTGGAAATATGGTTTTAAGCCATATCTGAAAATTATTATTTAATTAAATATTTATTATTTAATTAAAATAATTATTGGATGTTAATCTACATCTCGAGTAGATCAACGTGATATACTTGAAGTCTCAAAACCGATTTCCGATGAGTGAGATATTGTATGTCAAAGTTTGGATGTTGAAGAGGGAAAATAAATGCTATCCCACATTGGAAAACATAGAGATGTTTTTCATGTATAAGAATAGCAAAGCACATGGAGTTGATAAATTGACTTGTGGGCTTGCTAGTGGGCTTGATCTAAGTACTAGCCTCGCGCACACACACACGCGCGCCGCCGCCGACGATCGATCGGACGGACGACGACGTCGCCGCCGGACGGTCGGGTACGGGCCGCGGCCAAGGACTTGGATCTTGGCAATTGGTGCTTTGGGGTGGTGTTTGGGGCCCAAACTATTTTTTGGACCAACTCCACTGGGCTTTTTATTTATTGGCCCAACAGAATTTATTATTGGCCCAACTGTTTGTTTAATTCCCACACCACAGCACCAGCCCACATCAGCAGCAGCAGAAGAAGCAGTAGCAGAAGCACGCCAGCTACGACTTCTGCATGGCAACTTCAATTTTGCAGCTGAGTTTCTTCAATGACTGCGCCCACCGGCCATCATCTTCAACATTTACGGCTTCCAGCCGTCGGAGTAGAATTCAAGGTCTTGAATTCATACTTACCACATGCCTATAAATAGGCCTCTGGAGAGCTTGCAGAAAAAGAAAAAGGAAATACTGCATTATACCATTTCTACACACACACTCTCTGCACAACACTTGTGCTCAGTTCTTAATCCTATTCAGTTCGCCGGAGCTCGCCGGATTGTGGTGCTACATCCAACGAGACGAAGTCGTTTTACCTTTGGGGAAGATACGCCAAACCGAAGAGCACTACCGGGGCGATAATCTTCTTGCGGGAAGAGATTCATCTCGACTCGACTTAGTTTATATGTATAATTTATTTATACAGTATATTTCAGTTGTATACAATTATTTGAGTTGTAATTTCTCAAATTATTTTCCTTGTAATATTTTCAATTATTTTGAGTTGTAATATCTCAAAATATTTATTTTGTAATATCTCGATCGTGTACCCGGTTCTAACAGTATAATTATCACCTTTGGAGGGATGTGAGGGAGCAAGGCATGAAGATTGGAGAACATATCTCTCATCTTCTTCCTCCTCTCCCTCTCCGTCAAAATATGCAGCTCCGACTCTCCTCCTGCGGCAGCGCTCCTCTTCTTGCCCTTCTCTGGCGGTGTTGGCGGCGATCCATTATCCTTGACCGCCACCTGCCCGTCAGAGTCCGCCGACTTTATGCCGCAATCTTCTTCGACAGTTGCTAATTTTGGAAATTCCCATGATTGGTCGTCATCCCACAACCCCTCCCGCTCAACCTCTTCACCCATTGCTACCATCGCCAACTAATAATATGTATGCAATTTATAGAGATTGAGAGATGGCTTGGGGTTGAATCATTCACAAAAAAAAAAAAGAAAAAAAAAAAGAGGAAAAACTAGTGTTTATCTAGATGGATGTATGGTGCATCCACCGTTACTAAATCCAATTACTTAGGTCCTCAATTCATAATTAAAGTGTCAACTTTTATTATTTTTGTGTTTTTGTGAATTTAATTTCAAAAGAAAATACACTGATAATTAAAAGTTAACGAATTTGTTAATTAAAATGTTGACCAGTAAAAATCAGTCATATCTAGCTTTCAACTGTTGGCCGAGCACTTGACGATGCTAGCACTGAAATCCATACTCTACTTGGATAAAACTCAATTGAATAAAGCTTCTGATATGCTAGGGCTAAAACGCATGCATATCTGAGTCAGTTCTGAAAGAATGACTAATCCATAGAATATGTGGTGAGATGTGTCGCAATAAGTAATAGAAGTATGTGTGCAGATGTGCCCTTCAAAAAAAAGTATGTGTGCAGATGTTGTATCATAGAATGTACTAAAACAGTACTGAATAATATGCCAAGAATGATTACCCAATTCGGTGTTAAAACACCCACGTCTGGGGAGCTAACCCAAGGAAAATGTTCCACTATCTGATCGATGTTAAGTTACAGAAGGGCAATAAGACTCGATCTTACTTAGCCTCTATGAATTCCCAAAACCTCACCAATGGTGGAATGTTGAAAGCCTTTATTTCACTATCATTAAATATAAATTCGCATTTTTTGGGAACAATAGACAAGTACGCAAAGATTAAAATATGTAAGATTGGGTGTTCATAAGCTTTCACGTATTTTTCTCTATCATACATACCACTTGAATATCATGGTCAATGGATCCTGCTTCTTGGAGAAATAAACAGAAGCAATTGCATGAGTATATTTTAATCTTTTGCTACTCGTCGATTAGATTAATGTTTTAAAAAACGCGAATTTATATTTAATGATAGTGAAATAAAGGCTTTCAACATTCCACCATTCCACCATTGGTGAGATTTTGAGAAGTCATAGAGGCTAAGTAAGATCGAGTCTTATTGCCTATGTGACAAAATTTTAAAGTTTCAAATTCTGTAGGAGAGAGAGCTGGGAGTCATTGTATTTTGGTACATATGAAAAGGTTGAAAAATTGTCTTAGCTTCAGTCACAGAAGAAAGAGCCGTAGAAGAGAGGGAGTCATAATTCACTTTTGACTAAAATTTAATGATTTAATGCATTGAATTTATAAAATAAAACACGGATAGATTTTCATGAAAAAAATAATAATTAATAGGATTACAAATGTAAATTTAATTATTCCCTTTATATACGTCAAAAACGATAGAGGACAATTAGAAAAGAACCGAGGGAGTAATGAGTATAAATTTTGAATCAGGGACGGAGCCAAGAATTAAGTTGGGGGAAGAACTTGTACAGGGTTCGGGGGCCGCCCCCGAGAATTTTTTTTAGGCATTCCGTATATTTAAGGCATTTTTTACTAAAATACGAACACGAACAACATTTTCATAGATTATATAGTTTCAATATATTACAAATTAATTTCAATACATTATATTTTTTTTTTGAACATTTCATATATTTTAGACATTTTTTATTAGAAGATAAGCATAATCTATATAATAAATAATTTTTTTTGGCATTTCATATATTCGATTAAAAGACAAGCATAATAATAATAATAATAATAATAATGAACAATATTTTAATAGCTTATATAGTTTTAAATAACATGATTATCCTTAAGTTAAGTATATATGAGTGAATATAACAAGCAAATCAACTTTTGTATAACAAAGTTATTTTATGAACATATATATATAAATTATTATTACTATTATATATATATATAGGGATATATATAAACTCAAAATTTGGGAGGGGGCTTCTCTCAAAAAAAAAGTATAATTTATTGATTCAATTATGATTAAATTAAACTCGTAATTGATTTATCTTGACACGGTAGTCGATCGGGTAGATGAAATTTATTTATTAGTCAATAAAAGTGGAGGTCCAAGAGGCTTAATTAAGCAAGCACGCGTCAGTTTGATGTCTACATATTATAGTAGTAGCTAACTTGATGTAAAATGTGATCTCTTTGAAGAAATGCTTATCTTGCTGTTTTATCACAACATTTAGAACGTAGAGATAGGGCTAATTCAATGTTTTTCGCCCTCTAAGAACATGTTTTTTGTATACCATAAAAATGTGAATACGTTACATGCAGCGTGTACCGTTTCACACCAGACTTCATCTTAATCAAAATTACTCCTACTATTTAAATCTATATATATATATATATATATATATATATATATATATATAATCAGAATTATAATTATATTATTATAATTTAACGACACAAGACAGACCAAAAGTTATGTAAAATAAACTTTCCTGTCGTAGAAAAAATGATACTAATAACTATTCATGTCATTAATTTACAGGAAACGAAAGTCCGAGAACATCTTGTTTTTAATAGATGACTAGTACGTCCATCCGTGCGATGCACGACGAAATCGAAATTAAATGATAGTATTATATATATATATATATATATATATATATATATATATATATATATATATATATATATTAAACATAATAAAAATAAAAATGAATACAAAATATGATTTAAAAATAAATACTATCAATTACTGAATAAAATTTTAAATTTAAAAATATAATTTTCAACATGTATGTAGTGAAATGATACTTATAGCTATTAAATAATTTAAAATTATTTGATAATGAAAATTAATATACACATTATTATTATAGAGTATTACACATAATAAATAAATAAATAAAATATTTTCATACATATACATAAGTAAAAAAGTAGTAAATTTTAACAAAGAAACAGATAATAAAATATTTTAAAATGTTAATAGCCGATCCATTTTCAATTTATTTTTAATGACTTTTATACTATATTTAAAATCTAGTTAAGAACTTAAATTTAAGATACATAAAAGTGGTGCAAAGTGAATGATATAATTTATAAGCAATGGAGTATATAACTGCTCAGACGTGAGTAGAAATAGAATACTTGTTATTTTGTTTATTTGACTATGTATTTTAATGTAATGGATGGATATAGATTGATGGACACGTGGTGAATTTTAAACTAATGCATATATTATGTGTGGGGGGGAGGGGGTTAGTGGGCGAATATCCATTTTTTTAAAATTTGAATAATAAGGTGGGTTAGTGGGTGAATGTAAGTTAAATGAATTATCTTGATATTGTCGTTAAATATCAATATATATTCTCAATAAACTGCCGTTAAATGTAGGGAATATTCTGTTAAATAAATGATGGTTAATAAATGCTGTCAAACTGATTCTTTATATAATATATAGAATAGATTCAGAGGCATTTGTAAAAATGCTCTTTTCTTATAAACACTTGTAAAAATGCCCTTTTTCATAAGTGAAAAAGGGCATTTTTACAAGTGTTTATAAGAAAAGGGCATTTTTGCCTATTAACACATAGATTCGCTCGTCACCAAATAAGTGGGTATCTGGAATTCTATTCTATAGATAATTAGCCCTTCTTTTTATTCCACAATTTCACTTAATTTTGCATTAGATCCATTAATGGCAAAGACAAATTTTACATAAATCAGAATAGTTGAGAGTGCCATATGATTGAATAGTTATGTATCGGTGATATCCATCACATACAATCCAGACAATAGGAAACCCCACTGCTGCTAACTTAAACAAGGTCCTGTAATAACAGAAATCTGAAAATTCCAAGTACATAACAATCTCCAGTAATGTCTGTCAGTAGATGGTATTATTTAGTTCATAGGCTCAAATTTTCCTTCTTTTTTTTGGTTATGGAAGAATACAAAATTGTTCATAGATAACCAACTTTAAACCTACAAGAGTATCATGGTACACACAGGCATTGTCTTCTCACAACTCACTCCCTGTGGATCTCTCCTTTCTCGAGTCCACCAAGATGTTGAGGTGAGGGCGCGAACCAGTGTCGACCACATCTGTAAAAAGGAAAAGGAAAAGGAAAAGGAAAAAAGACCCTGCAATGGGATAAGGGTGAAAGAGAGGGACGTTATTTTGGAAACGCCGTTTTGCCTTCAAGTTTCCAAGGCTGTTGTTTTACAGATGGGGCAAAGGTTCTTCAGCGTAAGCCACTGTTTAATGCAGCTGGTGTGAAACTCGTGCCCACACTTCAATATACCGATGTCTTCTCCACTAATGTAATCCTCCTGGTTAGGGGTTAATACGGGGAAAAATGAATGCCAGACGTACCAAACTTCAAATCACACGAAACCAGTACGTGTAGTGAAAAAAGGTACGGGATGTGCTTAAAGGTTCTAACCTGGCATATACAGCACGGCTCCATGTTTGGCAGCGAGCTTCCTGTTGCTTCATACTTGCACTGTTTCATGGAGCCACTGATTTGTTCTTCACTGAGTCCAGTGCTCACATTCCCGATTCGCTCCTCCAAAGCCAGTAATTCCTGTTGCACAAATTGAGTTTGATATATATATATATAAGTTAATCCACCCCATACTTTGATGGATTGAACAATTTTGAGCTGTTTGATCATGTAATCTTTCAAATACTCAATCCTATGTATTGTCAATATAATCCACCACAGTAAGTAAATGTCCCCTCGGAGGATAGGTGATTGGAATGCATTACCTCATAGGACATGTTATCGACATCAAGCCTCATATCTCTGTGTCTGTCGTGCAACTCAGCAAATCCATTTACGAAAGGATCAATAAGCATATAATCCTGAAATGAAATTTTTGAAGAGATCTCAGTACCATGGCAATTTTTTGGAATCAATTGCAAGCATGACCACCCACACTTTTGAGTGCAAAAGATGCTTCTGAGTGCTCGTAGATATGAAGGGCAATGGCTTCGGGCCAACCATCGACCAGGAGCCAAAAGGCCACGTTTAACTCAGCCAACCAACCATGGGTTCTAAGATCATGAACAGGTCTTAGAGGGCGAAAGGTCTTGAGCATTGGTATCTCAGACCCCAGCCAGACTCACAATATAGGTACATATTGATGCGACATGCAGGGATATACGCATGGAAAATGCATATATCATAAAATTACTCGGATTGTAAAGAGTTGGTGCAATGCAATAATCACAATGTTTGAAGTCAAAGTAGACAGAAGTTTAAACTTTGAAGTAAAGAAAAAGTATGTATGAAATCGTAATAATTCAAAAACTAGATCATGATGCTTAAATTTTATCTATTTATTTATTCTTTTTTTCGGAAAAAGGGTTCTCTGTAAGTAACAATATTTATTTCATATATGAAGTATAAAAAAGTGTAACCTACAAAAAATTATTCATGGAATGGGCAAGTTGGTTTTGGCAAACGACTCCCAGTATCTCTCAACCAAATATCAGATATATAACAGAAGTAGCATGTCAACCAGTTGCCGTCAACAGAACCTTATGACATATTGGCTTCAAGAAATGTTTAATAGCATCAAATGGATGCTAAATGATGAATGCTGAAATGTTCAACTATGACAACCGCCGAGTTTGTAAAAAGACCAACCACTCATTTTGAGAAAAATAAAAGAAGGCTGAACTAGATATGTACGGCAAGAAGATTGACGTGCAGTGCAATTTAAAAAGTTGCAAGTTTCATGTGAGCAATCTATTTACAAAATATTATTTGCGCCTAAGATACAAAGATAACAACACTAATAATGCAGAAAATTAAGCAAATGCAAAAGGTAAGCTAATGTCCTAGCATATTCTTAGGGCTGCATATATATTGAGAACTATGAAAATAGTTAATCTATATGTCGACAAAGATCCAAACAAACCTCAGCTTGTAAGTGGACACCCCTCCGCATGGCATTCAAGACTTGACGTATCTGTTCATCATTAGGGAAGCTACAGTCATATTCTTCATCAATCAGAGCTATAGTTTTCTAGTAGCAAGGAGATAATCTATAAGGTGGTTAAAACTTGAGATCTATAGAATGGTTAACACCGAGACTACGGAATACACAATACACTTAAAATAAATCATTTTTATTTATCAGTTAGTTCATCCATCGATTTTGGAGTGTTGCAACTTGCAAGAGTGCTTTGACGGATTACAAACATCCATGGAGATGATGTGAAGTTATTTTATACTACATTTGCAAGAAAAATGCAAAATGAAGGGAATTTTTTAATGGAAGTAACGTACCAGTCTATGTCTGCCCTCAACAGCAGCCAAAGAACGCCTACCATTAATATCATCACCTGGTATATCCATCAACAGTGCTGCTGACCTTTGATCTAAATGATGTCGACTACTATTAGCTGCCTCATCCGATGAAGAAGAGGCAGAAGGCAAAAGTGAAAAATGACTTCTGCTTGTCCCAGATTCAGACTCAACTCGATGGATAGGAATCCAAGGGAAAGATTCTGATAACCTTTGATGATTTTGTGATGACGGGCTTTGATGAGGCAACCATGAACCAGAATAGGACCTGCCTCCCGAACTGGGGCCAATACGTGAACCAGTAGGATTATTCCTAGAAGATGCAGAAGTTCCAGGAGCGAAACTCCAATCAATTTGATCTGGCAGGACATTTCTTGTCTCAGGTGCAGAAACGGTCATGGGGTACTCGAGGTTATTTCTACGAGAACTTCTAACATTAATTTCCTCAGGTGCTCCGTGATCTCTTTCTCCAGAGACTATAAAAGAACTTGATGAACTACCTCCTCGTGAACTCAAAGATCCATTCCAAGGGTATGAATGTGTTCCTCTTGCCTCATTTACAGGCATTAAATGAGGTTGGGTCAGGGAATTGTTTTGGTTCATAGGCAGTGTGATCGATGACCTCAATTCTGCAGAATCGGTGTTTGCCATAGGTCTTGAAAGATGGGAAGTGTAAACACCAGAGCTCCTCATGGATGAACTTCTAGGTATATCAAACGGGTTTGGCCCATGCCGTCCATGATTCAATCTTACTGCAAAATGTCTAGCCGAGCTTTCTGCCACTCCTGGAACACTTGAAGAGGGAAAAGGGCTAGGGGCCACTCTACTCATACCAACCCCAATACTTGGATTTACTTGTTCTACGAGATTAGTTGAAGACAAGTTCACTGGGCCAGAAGATATACTTAAATTTCCTGATGTATTGTAACTACCATGAGCTGGATGCTGCATTATGCTCTTGTCCATTGGCTGATTTGCGCTCGAACTTCCACCAGGGTAAAATTGCCCGGAAGTTCCTTCAAGAGCCTTTCTCTTGCAAGATGAACCCCAAGAACCAAAAGATGGACCTGCTAAATCATAATTTTCTGAAGACGTACTAGAGCGACCAGAAAAGATTCCTATGTTACTTGAAGAAGCATAAAAAGTTGGATTCTGGTCCATTGCCGATTGACCAGATTTATAGATATTATGAGGTAGAACTGCTCCAGAACCTCTGTGACAATCATGATTCCACGATTGCCCATCATTCAAATTTAAATTCATGGAAGCATCGTTTGAGCTTTGCATGGTCAGGGGTCTGCCAGTAACCGAATTGCTACTACTGGTGGCATTGGATGGTGGAAAGGACCAATCTTCCGATCTTGCATCAAGCCCAGAACAAGCATTAAAAGATGATGACCACCCGAGTTTTGTTTTTGAATCAGCACCACAAGCTCCATCTTGCATATTGTTTGCACTAGAGCTGGATTCGCCACGGTCCCAACCACTAAAACTCTGAGCAGCGCCATCAGTGGCATTAATGCAGCTAACATTCCCATCAGTAGTTCCAAGAATGTAATTAGACAGTCGGTTTTCAACTGGGTTCAGCATGTTATTCCAGGAAGTCGAGTGATCCATAGAGGTATTTTCAGGAAGTGAGCCTTGGTTCAAATCAAATGGTTCAGGAAAGGAATTGAGGGCACTTCTTCCCCGTTGCATATCTGTAATTATATGTCAGAGAAGCTATATTAACTACAGAAGTCTTGTGGGCGAACAGCTGCAAAGAGTTTCACTAGATCTGCAGAGGAGAAAAGGCCAATGAAAGAAATCACTTTAAGCTTAATATAAAGCTAAATGTGTAAGATACTAAAAGGAGTTGCACGAGCATAAACAATTAGAGCTATGATAATGAACTCACCCACACTGACAACTGACAAGGAATCATCTGAAATTCTGAATCGACATAAAAGCAACAACATATACTGGCACTGTAAAACAAGTTTTCTCTGAAATTTTTAGGAAAGTTAAGGTTACCTTAGAATTTAAATGACCAAAGAATGTAATTTTTCCAGTTATTGGTCCTCCACGCAAGTCAACAATGATACATACTAGTGCAACAGTTCCTAATCCAAATGTACTAAAAAAATGGAGTGATTTACCGCATCATTAACTCAAAAAATACACCCGGAATAAAAATTCCACGGTACAAGACTCGAGAACCAATCACTACATTAGAAAAGGTATACAGCTAATCTGATATAGCTTTCATACATGTAAAACTAGAATAAAACCAATCATCGGCCTCTTATAGATCAACAATTTTCAAACCATAACGAACTTCAAATCACACGAGAAACTCCAACCCAAAAGGTAAGACTATTTATAAGAATATGATATGATACCACGAAAATAAGAAAAAACTATTCAATATATCTGCACATTCTTAATACTTTGATAGGTAATGGAAGCAACAGATACTGATCAGCCAATGAATTTCCATATACCATTTGTATTCCCACACTGAATTAAACAAAGATTCAGAAAAACTGGACAGTTTTACCCAAAACAACAAAACATTGAGAAAAAGATTATAACTTTGTGAATATCACCACAAGTTACCACTATTGACCAATGAATTCATCCTATCCGACCCATTACAATAAACTAATGAATTGATTTCATCGAAGTTCATCTATTGAAGTCTGCAGCATCCAAAATAGATATAACTATTCTATAAAAAAAATACCGAATCCTATTCACCTTAAAAACAGATCCCTCCGTGAAGGTTCACGATCCTAATCTCGTCTAGTTCCGAACAAAAAATTCAATCTTGAACAAAAAAAATTCAATCACGAATAACAAATAAAATAAAATTTGAGAAAATAAATGAACAAACTCACTTCGTAAAATATTAAAACAACTGAGAAAAATTACTGCTAACTAGATGGGTTCGATAATAGAACCTCAGAAGAAAGAGAGATGATCCACCGATACGGCGATCAAGTAGATGGGGGTCTTCTTTTTGTGTGGGTTGAATTAATGCTGAAAAAAGCAGTAGGTAGAGAGTAAAGGGCAGTTTTTCAAGAAATCCGATGAACTTTACATTTGTTACAAGACAAAAAGAAGAGGAAAAAAAAATGCAAAGATTTAACCTTTTTTGCTGCTTGTATTAAAGATGGTTTCACATGTAAAGGAAATTGAACATCGGCCCACGAGAAGACAAAATAGGCTCGCTCAGGCTATTGCTGCATTGTTTTTATGGTTGAAAGAGAATGTGGATTGTTTAGAGAGAGAGAGAGAGATGCGGGTGTGTGCGTTTAGTGAGAGTGGGAAGGGCGACGATGTAAATGTTAGAGTTTCTGCAGATAATAATGTTGGATTTGAAGGGGTGTTTTCGGTAATTCATAGATTTCACCAGGGGGACAGTAATTGACTTTTGCGTCTACGAAGGTAATTTCAATCATACAGTAATTTCTGCTTTAATGGAATTTGATTGGTATTTTAATAAATAAACTAAATTTATGTTTGTGTAATGCACGACAATATTTTAGTTAAAATAGTATGTATAATTAAAGTAGAAAAAAAATTAAATATGACATAAATTTTAAAATTTTTGAAGCCAAATAATTCACTGAAACACAATTATAAGGTTAAATATAAATATATACTAATATAATAGTATTGAATTAAATTTAACTAAGACTTCCTACACGAATTTTTTTTTATAGTAAACACAATTATAAGGTTATATATTATATTTTTATATTTTTTTAATATTTATATTTTTAAATTTCAAATACCAAGTGTTAAATTTTTTTTATTCATTTTTAAATTCATAATTTTTGCCTTCTAATAACTTATTTATATAAAAGTATATAACATTTATGATTAATAATCATATTCTCTAAGGTGTTTGGTTTGGAGGATGAGATAGATAAAATTGATAGGATTGAAGGGATGATTAAATAATCTACCCAACTTTAGCGTGATAGACAATCACTCATTTGGATGATTAAATGCGGGCCGAGTTATCAATCACCAGTTTAATTATACAAATTAAACACTTAATTAAGATGGATTATTTTATTAGTCATGCCTTGTTATTGAAGCCAAATAAATTATAAGTGGATCAATAATATTTTGAGTTTGTTGTTTGAAATTCTATTTTCAATATCAGTGCTATTTCTCAAGTCAACACGCTAATATAAATCATATACATACAAAGTTATGGATAAATAATATTTTTATTTATCTTTTTTTAGGAGAAGAGGAAAATTTCATTAATCATGAACACCAGAGTTCACAAAAGAAGGGAGAACCCTCGAAGAAGACAAAGGACTGAAATTCTGTAAAGCAAAGCGAGCTAAGCCATCCGCAATCGAATTTCCTTCGCGTTCAGTCCAGCTGAAAGCAATATGGCGAAAGGAGACCACCTCTCTGTAAATCTTCTCCACCGTAACACCAAGGTAAGAGAGATCAGTTTCTCGTTTAACTAACAACCAGTATAGCTCTTGGCAATCTGTCTCAAAAATGATATCCTGGACCTCTATCTCGCGACATAAAACAATCCCCTCCAACGTAGCCATCGCCTCCCCTTCCACAGCAGTGAAGACTCCCGGTTGAAAACCAAATCTGCACCCAAGAACCGACCCCTGTGCATCCTTCAAAACCATCCCTAAACCCAGACCACGATCTGCATTAAGGGCTGCATCGCTGCAGAGCTTGACCTGATCGTTCCTGCACTCCTTCCGTAGGGATTTTTGGCTGGTTGGATTCGCGCAGATGAGCGGGGATTTTTATTTATCTTTCATTATAGAGTTTCCATCTTCTTTTTCAAAAAAAAAAAAATCAAATTCAAAAATGTTCATTTACATAAGACTTGATCAATTTGTTATTTTGAATTTTATTAAATATATGATTATTGAAACACATTTTTTATAGTTTACGTATATAACATTCGAAATTGTTATGTTATATATATATATATATATATATATATATATACACACACATATATATGTATGTATGTATGTATATAGATATATTTGTTTTATTTTATATTACTAAATCAATTATACCTAATTAACTTCAATCAAGATCCAATTATTATATATACATATATTTTTCATATACTATATCTATTTTCATCATTTTTGTATGTTTTAAAATTTATTTCAATGACATATTTAATTTCATAAAAAATCGTGCATATATTTCATGAATACAAAATAATGAAATTATAGAAAAGAGACAAAGATTTAAACAATGAGCAGACATATAGTCCTTTAATTTTATTTTATTTATAAATTACTCCTACAATCAATTTAATTTAAATCAAATTGAAATTAATTTTAAATTAAACATTAACTTTTTAATATTATATAAATGTATTGCCCCTAACAAAAGTTATGGGAAATACATATGTGGATATATACAGTGTACCTTGTAACATGACAAAATTAATAAATTGCATATAACTATATATGAGATTGAATTATCGTCATCGCAGCGTGGCACCTATCGGTGGAAATGTAATTATTTTTCGCCTGTGTGTTGGTAACTTTTTCAAATTTAAATTTCTTTTTTATTAGAAAAGTGAAAGGTTTACAGGATTATAGGCATACGTGTATGTATAATAGTGTGAATTTTGAAAATAGTTATTTTGGAATAGTAAAAATATAAATTAGTTATTAAGATTTTAAAAAAAATTATATTATCATTTTACTCTTCATATAAATTTTTAAAAAATTATTCACGAGGTCACAATCAAGTCAAATTCACAACTATCAATAGAGTTTTATTGTGAATTCTAGCTTTTAAACTCGAATGCACAACTGATACTAACGATTCAGCTGTGAATTCATCAAGCTAGTTATGAATTCATAGATCTGATTGTGACTTTAAAAACATTAAGTTGTGAATTCAAAAACATTAATCAATTTATTTTATTTTATCGAGAATTCGGTTCATGAAATGCCATATCTTATCACCCTTGAGCTTTGCGATGTCTATCTAAGCTTCATGAAATTGAGAAACATTGATCAATTGCGTAGCTTCAAATTTAACAAATTGTGATCTATCCAACGCACTAAGATGCACAACAATTCAACAAGCTCTAAAAATCAATGCGTGAAATGTGAACAAACAGACACAAATGATGGGATTTTAAAACGGGAATGAGGTTTTGTGCACTTTGAGCAACTCTTATGTGCTGAGTTAAGTCGATATTCGCGCAAATGATGGTGGAATTGACTTCATCTCCACACAGGATTGGGCTCTCCGTCATCCAAAACTTGATTGAAAGGTTTTGTGTGTGAGAGAGAGAGATTATTCTTTTTGAAGATGTGTAGCGTGTTTGTGAGGATGAATTTGTGATTAATATTTATATTTTAATGCTCGGGGCAAATTAGTATTTTTGCATAAAAATTGGTCACTTTTTAAATTTTTTATTTAATAAACTAATTTTTAAATTTACTATAGAAAAGTTGTCAATTTCATATATTAACTCTACATAATTTAGTATGATAGTATTTAATACAGATTTTCCTATACTTATCGATGGTAAGTTTTTTGTATTCATTCGACCAAAGACAAGTAGACAACTAAGAAAGTAATGGTTAATTATTTTAGTACATTATTTATGATTTATAAGTAGGGTTGTTTAAATAGATATTGGGTGTTGAATAATTCAATAATCGAACTGAACCATATGAATTTTCTAAGGTAATACTCTTTGTATCGACATTTATAATTTATTACTTATTACTTATTAGTATATATTAGATTTTTTTATTTTGAACGCTATTATTTATTGTTTGGTTGATAGAAGTTTAGTTTTTAAATCCGTTTATTCACGGGGTCCATTTATTCCGTGTCAAATAAAGTCGTGATATTGTAAAGTAAACGAAATTAAAAGAATTCTTAAAGTTTGTCAAAAAAAAAAAGAAAGAGATAATTTCTTAAAATAATAGCATCAATAGAATCCCAAACAAAGTCAATTTTGAAAGTTGTTAAACGACTTTTTTAAGTCCTTTATTTTTTTTATTTTTATTTTTTGAGGGAAAAGCCAAATTTCATTGAACTTAAATCGAGCGCAGCAATATTCCTGAGCCAACTCAAGATTCACTGATTCAGTACACAGACTTAGAACAAGACTTCACAAACTGAGCTAAATAATGGACGATCATATTGGCCTCTCTAAAAAATGGCAAATATGAATCAGAAAATTACTTATAGCAAAACTGAGAATATCTCTAATGTCATCACTCATTTTAAGTCCTAGAGGTTATTATTCTAGCCCTAAGTCATGTTCATGAATTCCGTTTATTCATTAGAATATAGAGTAGAGTATTTATAGTTTCTCAAAATAAGATTATATTTATAGATATATTTATCCAAACTTTTCGCAAAACATTTCTATGTACTTCAGAATTATTTTAAATCTAGCTATCTCCATAAATAATAGTAGTAATTTTTATACTTAACATTATTTCAAAGAAACTTCACACACACATTCAATTTTTTTTATTTTTATTTTTTGAGATGGAATCCATAAACTTTTGTTAAAGTAAATCTGAATGGATAATGTATAGAAGCCAAGTCGGAAACTCAACTTTTCAAAACATAACATCATCAAAAGTAAGAACAAAAGAAACAAATTTGTGAGCTGCCCGATTCGCCTCACGACGAGCATGATAGACATCAAACACGACACACACTCAATTACTTTTTCCCTCCACAAAAATAGCCCATTTTTGTTATTTTGGGACGTCCATAAAAATTAATCTCTTTCTACTTTTGGTAAGTTTCTATCACATGGTTGGCCCTAAACTTCACTCACAATATAATTAATTATTATTATTAACACTACTTTTATGTGTAATTCAAAAAAAAAAAATGTGTGGGATCTTTCTCCATTCACAATAAATTTAACTATTTTCATTAAAATTCGTGTTTTTTTCTTTTAGGACTATTTTTTGTGGATAGAGAGAGTATTTTTTTTTAAGAATTACAAGAGGTATATATATAATCAAAATAAGCTATGCGCACACAGACGGAACCTTTACGGCACACAAAAGTCGGAAAATAACCGCATGCATACGGGATCACTCATTCAAAGGTGGGAATAAGCTACCCGCACACAGACGGGACCTCTACACAACATAAAATCGGAAAATAATTGCATGCATTAGAGAATATCACTATCCACACAAAAATAGAAAACTACATTGCACGCAGGCGACCTATCAAAAAAAGTCTTTAACTACCTTAATTTTAGCATTTGAGCTATATGCCTACACACGCTCAATTATTAATTCTACTAAGTCTTTCAATGGTTTGGTACGGTGTCTTATTTCATGTGCGAATTATCTGTCTAATTTATATAAGAGTTGAAACTTATTACTATATTTTAGTTAGACTATTATAATTGTAATTAGGTACCTAATATTCTGGACGTTTTTCTTGTACCTTTTGCTGAAATGATGTAGTTTTCGTGATAAAAAAAATTAAGAATCCTCTTGTTTTTACTCCATCAGTTTCGTGAAGCTTCATTATTTTCTTTTCGACACAAATTTTAAACAGTTATTATTCCCTCCGTCCACTAATTATTGGTCTAGGAGGCAAAATACAGATTTTAAGAAAAAAAGTATTTTTATTAGTTGAGTGAAAAAGGGGACCCACAATTTATTAAAGTCAATGTAATTATGCCACAATTTATTAAAGGGACCCACAATTTTAATTAAAAAATGAATATAAACTTAGGCAAAATAGATAGGACATAATTGATGGACGGACCAAAAAGGTAAGTATGCCAACAATTAGTGGACGGAGTTAAAAATAGCAAGTGAAAAGTGAATAAAAGAAAAAAAAAATATATCATATAAAAAAAGTGATTAATTTTAAGGGATAAATTGAAAATGAATACGGGGAGTATATTTATTAAAAACAATAGAAATCATGAGTAAAAGTTGTTATAATTGCTCTAATTAACCCAAAGAAAAATATCTAAGCATTTTCAACACGTGCGTGCGTGTTCGTGAGGATTGAGGTAGCAGCAGTAAATCGGAAGCTTCTTCTTCCGTAGGTTTGTCGGAATGCGCGACGCCAAGAAACAAACTCCGATGAATTCCCCATCTCTGGCCGCCTTGATTTCCTCGCTAATTTCCCAAATCCTTATCATAATCTTCCTCTTCTTCCCTCCCTCAAACTCCCTCCCCATCACAACAACAACTAATCCCACCTCACCTCTTCAACAATCCCTCCTTCCCTTCCTCCACCACTTCCTCGCCGCCGCCGACATTGCCGCCGCCCTCTCATTCTCCAGAAAACGCAAGCGCTCACTCTCCGACACAGACAACGGCGCCGCCGTCCCCCGGAACCCCGATTCCTTCAAGCGGTTCTTCAACATGAAAACCAACACCTTCGAGTGGCTCTGCGGCCTCCTAGAGCCGCTCCTCGACTGCCGCGACCCTGTCGGCTCGCCGCTCGATCTGCCCGCCGAGACCCGCCTCGGAATCGGCCTGTTCCGCCTCGCCACAGGCTCTGATTACCCCGAGATCTCCGCCCGCTTCGGAGTCTCCGAGGCTGTCTCCAAATTCTGCGTCAAGCAGCTCTGCCGCGTGCTCTGCACCAACTACCGGTTCTGGGTCGGGTTTCCGGGCCACGCCGAGTTGGAATCGGTCTCGACTCAGTTCGAAACCCTCACCGGCCTCCCCAATTGCTGCGGAGTCGTGAGCTGCGCTAGGTTTGAATTCGACATCGAAAAAGATAAAATCCCCAATTATCGGAAACAGAGCATTGCCGCTCAAATCGTGGTGGACTCGTCGTCGAGAATTCTAAGCATTGTGGCCGGTTTTCGCGGCGGTAAGAGTGACCTGAACATCCTAAAATCGTCCAATTTGTGTAAAGACATCGAAAAGGGCAAAATCTTGAACTCGCAGAGGCTTGTTAGAGTGAATGATGTGGATGTGCCTCAATATCTAGTGGGGAGCGGGGAATATGATCTGCTTCCGTGGCTGCTGGTACCGTTTGTCGATCCTAAGCCGGGATCTGTTGAGGAGAATCTCAACAACGCGCATTCTTTGATGCGAGATTCCTCATTTAAGGCGATGGCGAGTTTGAGGAATTGGGGTGTTTTGGATAGGCCTATCGAGGCAGAGTATAAGGCTGCAGTGGCTTGTATTGGAGCTTGTTCTATACTGCACAATATGTTGATCACAAGGGAGGATTACTCTGCATTTTGCCACGATTTGGATGATGATGGTGCTTTTCTTCGTGATCAAAATGTTGCTAGTTCGGAGGGAAACTTGATTGAAGAGAGTGCGTTTGTTCTTAGAAACGCATTGGCTACAAGAGCCAGAAGCTTAGATTGTTCGAATGATTTGAGTAGGGTGGTATCGTGAAGACATTTTTGGATTTTGCGTTTGGCAGAAACGGCGAAGTGGCCGGGGAAGAAGAGCTGTTTTCTCCAATTCTTGAAGATTGTAAAGTGAGCATTACTTTTTCTTGGTTCCATTGGTTTATTGGTTTATAGTAGGAAGATGTGTGCTCTATAAATGGTTTAGTGAATTTGGTAATATTATTGGATCATTGGACTCTGCTGAGTGCTGAAATGGGATTTTGGTTGATTCTCCTTGATTTTAGTGATCATAATAGTTTTGACTAGTTTAGAAAATAAGTGTCACAATTTCATCTTTGAACAATGCTATGTGTAGGTGTTAAATAGGGAAATCAGAAATCCGAGGAACCATTGAGCAAATCTATGTGTATGTACTGTGTGTTTTCTTGCAAAACAAATGGATTAGAATTTCTTCTGCTTGTATCTCTGGACAACGAATTATATGTTGCGTTATCTATCTCTATGTGTTCTCGGTTTAAAGGGCTGCACTGTTTCCCCTGCACAATTTAGGTGTTCCTGTGTCCACGAATGGGGAAAATATTGAACGTGGTGATTTAAAAGAGAGAAATCGAAACAAAAGATTTGGAGTTACAAGTACGGTAGGTATAGCTGAAATCTTGGACAGCGTTTGCCGTGTTACTAGAGGCTTTCCTGATAAGAAGTTTTTATTGTTCACCTCTTTACTATGTTATCAGAAAAACCATTCAACTGAAGTTGTAGTGGGAATGTAGAGATAGGAACAATAACTAGTGCTGGAAAGTTGTTCAACATCAGATGCTGCTAAAATCACTTTCCAGTTACTAATTAGCCTCATAATTTGCTTGGTGCCTTGTTTATGTATGTGCTTCAAGATCAAGCAACTTGATTAACGGGCACATGAGAAGCGACGACTCTCACTGATGATCTGACTTCTCATGGTATGTATTCCCATTTGAGTTTGTACAAAACTCCATCTCGGACATGTTCCTGCCTACAGATTCTGACATCCTTGCTACTCGGATGGTATGCCACTTTTTAAATCTCGCTGCTCGTTTTCTTGGAAACAGACCTTATGTTATTCATACTCTCTCCCTAATCTTGAGATATTTTACAGGCTGATCATTCTTTTGTCGGATGCGTTGCTTTCTCAGGTATTTCCCATATGTTTTGGTGGAATGATTCTTGAAATTTATATGACATGAAACTGGTTATGCTAGACAATCTCTGAGGTTTTTGTCTTGTTATTTCCTTCTAAAAATGTATATATATTTATGAGGACCTTTTTCATTTTATGGTCGTTTAGTTATATAGGTATTAGAGGGTTCAAATCAATTGACGCCCTATGCATTTTAGTCGAAGTTTTCGATTTTATTTGAAGGTTCCTACTCGGACTACTTCAAGAAATCGGTATAGTATGTATGTTTTGCTTTCCTGGAACATGCCTAAGTATTTTGTGAGATGGTTAATTAGAATTATTTTGTATAATTGGAAATTAAATTGTAGGTTTAACATCATATACCTTTGGATGAATAAGGTGTATTAGAAATTGAAAGGGTCCAATTCAATACCTTTGGACTCTGATTGTTGGCATGTTGAACTGGCCAAACTTCAATACTTTGACCAACATATTTTATCTCTATTCTTTAGATACATGATGAACATGATGAAGTTATATATATATAGTTGATAGTTATTTTATGTGATAATACCAAAATATTTAGATACTCTTTTTATATAGGTGGAATCGATTTCATACATTGAATTTAAATAATTGACTTGAATTAGAACACACGAATAATAGTTTTCTTTTGGAATTGCAGCTAATATTACCAACCTCTGGTCTGTTTATTTTACATTTATTTGTACAATAGGTTTCCCTAAACATTTCGGAGAGGACGTCTTGATAAAAGGAGAATGAGATGAAAATGTCATATTTTATCTTTTAAAAGTCTGCTATTTTATACTCCCTTCGTCCCATTGGCCATTAGTAATGTCCCAATTATTATATTGAAACGCTCCATTAGTAATGTTTCATATTTTTTTATTAGAACCTAAATACACCAACTTTGGGGGTAGTTTGGTTTTGCACATGAACTTTAAAAGGTGTAAAAAAATACATGAACTTTAATGTTGTAGCAATTTTATCACAAATTCAAATATTAGATATTCGAACTCCATAAAAGTCTTACGATTTACGGGTTTAGAGATATCTTATATGATATCTTTTAGAGATGTCTCATACGATGTCACAAATTGAATGTTTGCTCAAATTAAAGCTGACGTGGCAAGTCGAAATATCGATGTGTATTCATCGGACTTTTAAAAAAATGATACTATAGGACATCTCTAAAAGATATCGTATAAGACATCTCTAAACCTATAAATCGTAAGATTTTTATAGAGTTTGAATATCTAATATTTGAATTTGTGATAAAATTGCTACAACATTAAAGTTCATGTATTTTTTTACACCTTTCAAAGTTCATGTGCAAAACCAAACTACCCCAAAGTTGGCGTATTTAAGCGCCAATGACCCACTATTTAATTATTTATTAACAATGGGCCTAGTCCACTGCACCCCCTAATATGTCTAACCCTACTTCCATCTCTATCTCTCTCTCACTCTCTCTTCGTAAATGATTCTAACCTCAAATTAGTAAAACATAGCATACATTGGTTTTCCTCTTCATCTTCGTCTCTATCTGCAGAGGTGAAGCTTGAGCTCAAAACATTGGGGATGCTTGCTAGAGAGAGTGTGTCGAATTGTAGAGACGAAGGGCTTGCTCTGTTTAGCTAAGCTCGCCAAGGTAGAATGAGGCGAGTTGCAGAGGAATTGCTTGATGTGGTTAATGGAAATACTCGTTGCGGTCGAGTCTAGTGCAGACCTCAATTTTATTATTGTGGATTTTTTTAGTTAAAATTATATATTTTTTTAATTATATTAATAAATATGATAATTTTTTTTAGAGAATAAATATGATAATTGAGTCGATATCAATTACAACATTGTACGAGTGTAAATAATAGTGTATAATAATTTTGAACATTTAATTTATAATGAAAAGGGCACTAGGATGTGAAAAATGTATTCTATTCTTTAATTACCTTTAATAGCAATTAACAAACGAGTTATGTTATCTCTAAACAATGCTAGGTGCCATGCAAAATAGTGATATTTTAACAAATGTTAGTTTATGTATATGTACAATTGACGATATGCACGTACCGGCAATAATTCAAACATGAAATTGGTGGAATAGTGGGAACAGCATCTCGATCCCATTTTCAACGAATAAAACCAAAAAAATGTACATAGAAAACTTTAAGTATATATTTTGCATTTAGCCAAAGTGGACCGATTTTTGCAGTGATAAATGGACACCGAGTGTACTGGACACTCGGTTAAAATCGGAGTTTTTGCATTTAGCCAAAGTGGACCGATTTTTGAGTGAATTAGTTATTTACTAATTTATCCTTTATTAAGTAATACTACTATTTTATTATTTTGTCTTTTATGTTTTATAATTTCCGGAAGTTTTGTTGTTCGATTTCTTTAATTATAGTTTTTTTGTTTCCTTACTTTTTGGTTTTTTATTTTTGAAAATTATATAAATCTTATAATTCGAAGTTTATATGTTTTTTTATTCGAAATTCTTTTGATTATTTGTTTCAAAATATTATTATTGATTTGTTACCAATAATTTGGGGTTTCTTTTTAAAATAATCCTATATTTGTTTCCAGCTATTTTTTTTTTCAAAATTAATATTATTTATTTTTATTGATGATTAAATTATTTTTTATTTATTTGTTTCCACTAATTTTATGATTCTCCTAAAAATAATCCTAATTTTGTTTCCACGTATTATTTTTTTTGTTTCGAAATTTTTTTTTCAAAAATTTTTATTTTTATATTAGAAAATTATGTTAGTTTTTTCTGAAGATTTATTTTTTATCTTTTTCGAAAATTATGTTATTTTTATTTGTTTTCACTAATTTGGATATTCTTCTAAAAATAATCCTAGATTTATTTCCACTAATTCAGAGATTCTCCTAAAATAATCCTAGATTTGTTTCCACTAATTTAGAGATTTTCATTCTCCAAAAAATAATCCTAAATTTGATTCCACTAATTTATAGATTCTCCTAAAATAATCCTAGATTTATTTTCACATTTATTTTATTTTTTTATTATTTTTTATTTTCCGAATTTTATGTTAATTTTATTTGTTTCTACTAATTTAGAGATTTCCTTCAAAATAATCTTAGATTTGTTTACATTTATATATATATTTTCCAAAAATTAAAAAAAAAAACATTTCGAAGATGATTTTTTTAAGGGTAAAGTACCAAATATCCCCCCAACGTTGGCGTCCCTATCGCGTACAGCCCCCCATAGTCAGGGTAAGCGTTGTTTACTACCCTAACGTGGCAAAATCGTAGCAATTAACCTCCCGCCACTTAACGGACATTAACATCGTTAGATTAAATAATTTTTTTATTTTTAAACATAAATGATTTTTTAATTTTAAAATTCAGAAATTGAACTACCACCGCCGACGACCACCACTCTTTGATCCGGCGAGCCATCGCCGCTGTCCCCGGTCACCCCCATTCCCTTCGCCTCTGCTCCCTCCGATCATAATCCCCAAAATCATACCCTAAATCAGAAAAAATTTGTAAATTTGGAACCCCCGGTTCATACCCCCAAATAAAAAATAATCCCCAAAATCAAAGTCTTCATAGGCATGAAACAGACGGTGGCGGTGATGGTGAAGTGAGGTGAAGGTGATGGGCGGCGGCCATGGAGGATTCAAGAACCAAGGCGGAGGATTCTCGCCTAAAATCGAACGCCTCTGCTCCTTCTCTTCAGAGATCCGTCGCGCCAGCAAACCCTAGCCGCCCCTAGCCCCCAGATCCGCCGCCCTGCAAACTAGATCCGTTGCGCCTGCATACCCTAGCTCCCAGATCCGCCGAAGAAGAGGGGGGGATGGGTGGCGACTGTTCAGCCGGAGAATTGAGAGGGAAAGAGCGAGGGGTCCGATAGGGGCGGTCGCGGCGCGGCGTCAGCACCGGCGACGCCGTCGACCAGAGAAGGCAGAGAGACAGAGAGAGTGACGCCTGTATGTGAGGGAGGCGGAGAGGCCGAGAGAGATAGTAGAAAATAAATGTAGGGTTTTTTGCTAGTGTTAATGTCTGTTAAGTGGCGGGGGGTTAATTGCTACGATTTTGCCACATTAGGGTAGTAAACAGCGCTTACCCTGACTATGGGGGGCTGTATGCGATAGGGACGCCAACGTTGGGGGGGTATTTGGTACTTTACCTTTTTTTTAATAGAAAACCGAAATACAAGAAAAAGGTGATTGGGGAAATAATCCTAGATTTATTTTCATTTGTATATATTTTTTCCAATATTAAAAAAAAATATTTCGAAGATGATTTGAAAAAAAAAACTAAAATACAAGAAAAATGTGATTGGGGGATTTGAACCAAAGACATCAATAATATATGAGTAATACTTTGTCACCTTGTCCAGTTTCACCACTTCCAATACACTCAACAATTTTTTATCCATTTTTTTCACCAAAGACCTCAATAATATATTCACCAACTTTTTTCTTAAAACTCGTGTCACTCCCTCCAAGGAAGTTCTTTCATGGATGAAGGGAGTATTAATTTCAAAAAAAATAGTTGAAAACAAATATAGGATTATTTTAAAAAGAAACCTCAAATTATTGGTAACAAATCAAAAATAATATTTTGAAACAAATAATCAAAAAAAATTCGAATAAAAAAGCATATAAACTTCGAATTATAAGATTTATATAATTTTCGAAAATAAAAAACTAAAAAGTAAAGGAAACAAAAAAACTAATAACGCAAAAACTTGCGTGAGGTTGACCTCATCGTATGAGGCGGGTTCACCCGACCCGCGCTCCGACCCGTTCGCCCAGACCCGCACTCCATCACCCTTAAACTCTAATCTTCCTCCTTTTTTCTCTCTCTCAAGTATCGGTCACTCTCTCTTTCTCAATCTCACCGCCGACAGCAGACACACACACGCAGGGCTCATCTCTCTCTATATCTCCCATATCTGCCGCCGCCGCCTAAGACCGACGAAGGTCCGGCACGAGCCACCGCCGTCCGCCTCTACGCGGGCGTCGCTCCGCCTGATGCCGCCGTTGCTGTGTGTCTTTGAAACCATCAATTACGCCGCGGCAGAGGTCCACGACCGGGCCCTAGATCTCGCCGGCAGCTGCCTCGCTCCGACGGTGGGGAGGGCTCCTTGCTGCAGATCGGCGGCTCCATTTTGGAAGAGGAAATCTGCAACGTTCATTAAGAATTTATCTGTCCGCGAACTAGCTAGCCATAGAGTTGGATTTAGGAAATCAATTGAGCTGCCGGATTGAGCTCTTAGGAAAGAATGCTTGAACTTTCGCCATCTGATTTTTTTTTTTTTTTTTTCACTTTTTTGAGTTAATTTGGGGATTTTCACTTGATCTGAAATCTGAATATGAAAATTGAGGTTTCTGCATAATTTAATTTGATGTTTTCTTAAGTCAAAAAAAAAAATTCGATGTTTTCTTGCAAGCTAAGATAGTGGAGATGCATAAATTGCTTTGAAGAAATGAGAAATTACATTAATAATGTAAATATATTTAATTATTTAATTAAGTAAATAATATCTTAAGAAAAAGTAACCATTCATATACTAAAAAAAATATTTTTGGAACATTACACTTATTCACAATGGTGAAGCATGAGTTCATCAACATCCTAAAATCTAATTAAATAAATTAAATAATTAAGTATTGAGAGTGGTGAAAAAGTGAAAAGTAAGAATAAATAAAGTATTATTAGTGGTGGGGTAATTGTCCAAAAATGGAAAGAAAGAAAGAAGAACTTATTTGGGGGGACGTTCCAAAAAGGAAAAAGAGAAACTTATTTCAGGGACGGATGTAGTACTTTATATTAAACGAAGATAAATATTTATATTAACATAAGTATATGTTTGTGCCAATAAATGTATATTTTGTATTTATTTAGGGTTTAGTATTTACTATTTAGGGTTTAGTATTCAGTGTTTATGTAATTACAAAATATAGAATGACAGGAAATACTTATAGAAACATAAGTATACATTTGTACAAAGAAATGTATATACTAGCCTAAATAAAAATAAATATTTCTGTTAGGGTTTAGTATTCATTATATACGGTTTAGTATTCAAGGTTTAAGGTTTAGTATTTACTATTTAGGGTTTAATATTCAGTGTTCAGGTAATTACAAAATATAGAATGACAGGAAATACTTATATTAACATAAGTATACATTTGTACAAAGAAATGTATATGTTAGACTACATAAAAGTAAATATTTCCATTAGGGTTTAGCATTCAAGGATTAGGGTTTAATATTCATTATTTAGGGTTTAGTATTCAAGGTTTATGGTTTAGTATTCAGTATTCAGGTAATTACAAAATATAGAATGACATGAAATACTTATAGAAACATAAGTATACATTTGTACAAAGAAATGTATATGTTAGACTACATAAAAGTAAATATTTTCATTAGGGTTTAGTATTCATTATTTAAGGTTTAGTATTCAAGGTGTAGGGTTTAGTATTCACTATATAGGGTTTAGTATTCAGTGTTCAGGTAATTATAAAATATAGAATGACCGAAAATACTTATATTAACATAAATATATATATATATTTGTGATAAATGCTAACAAATGTATATTTTATACTTATTAATGATTGACTCTTGATGATTGTTCTTGATTCTTGAAGATGAACATGAATGCTATACAAACTGTCGTTTAGAGAGCCTTTTGTTATTTAGTTATTTAGTCGAGTAAATATTGTCTTAATATAAAGTAATTATTGATACGATGAAGAGTAATGTTTTAAAAATATTACATTTTTTCATATTAATGTTTATTTTTATTCATGAGAACATTTACTTTTAGTAATTTGCTTAAGTAATTATTTTTGTAAATAAAAATAATTATTAATATGAAAAAAAGTGATGTTATTACCACTCATAAAACTTTTTTTTTTAATAATTTGGTCAAGTAATTATTATCATAATAAAAGGTAATTATTATTACAATGAAAAATAATGTTTCTAAATTATTACATTTGTTCACGACAACTGTTACTTTTATTTTTGAGAATTTATACTTTTCATTATTTGATCAAATAATTTTTATTGCAAGAAAAAATAATTATTGATATGTATAAAAGTAATGTTATTTTTACTCGTTAGAACTTATAATTTTGTATATTTGATCTAGTAATTCATAATAAAAAGTAACTATTGATGTGATGAAAAATATGTTTCAAAAATGTAAATTTTTAAAATTATTACATTTGTTGTGATTATTATTGTAATTAAAAATTTAAAAGTAATTATTGTTGTAATAAAAAGTGATTATTATTATAAAGAAATGTAATGTTTACATTTGTGGGAACAAATGTATACAATTGTGGGAACAAATATATACCTTATAACTAATTAAAAGTAAACATTCCTATTGGGATTCATGATTTTAAAAGTAAATATTCCTATTATGATTCATGATTTAATATTTAGGGTTTAATGTTCATGGTTTAGGTTTAGTTTTCAGGGTTTAGAGTTTAAATAATATAATACTTTATATTGAATGAAAGGTAAATTATATTAACATAAATATACATTGTAGTAACAAATGTATATATTTTATACTTATTAAAAGTAAATATTCCTATTAGAGTTTAGGATTTAGTGCTTAGAGTTTAGTGTTCAGGGTTTAAGGTTTAAAAAATATAATATTTTATATTAAATGAAGATAAATACTTATATTAACATATATCTACATTTGTTAGCACAAATGTATATTTTATACTTATATTTAAATTTAAATAAGTATACATTTGTGCGAACAAATGTATATCTTATGCTTATTAAAAGTAAATATTTCTATTAAAGTTTAGTGTACATGGTTTAGGGTTTAGAAAATATAATATTTTATATTAAATGAAGGTTACTTACATTAATTAACATAAGTCTATATTTGTGCTAACAAATGTATATTTTATACTTATATTAATATAAGTATACATTTGTGCGAACAAATGTATATCTTATGCTTATTAAAAGTAAATATTTCCATTAGGGTTATTAAAAGTTTGTGCTAAGTGCTAATAAATGTATATTTTATACTTATTAAAAGTAACTATTATCTTAATAAAAAGTAATTATTCATATGAAGAAATGTAACATTTCAAAATTATTACTTTTTTCACAAAAAATGTTATTTACACTTATGAAAATTTGTAATTTTAATGACTTGGTCAAGTAATTATAGTTGTTAGAAAAAATAACCATTGATATGAATAAATGTAATTTTTTTTAAAATAAAATAAATGAAAAAGAAAAAATATAGTATAAAAATTTTTGAAAATAAAAAATTAAACGAAAAAATAAAAGAAAATAAATAAAACACTTTAGTAAAGTAATTATTATTGTAATAAAAAGTAACCATTGATATGACAAAAATGAAAAAAAAATACAGTATAAACGTAATTATAGAAGAAGAAAAAAAGAGGAAACAAAATGCAATAAGAAACACAAAAAATGTAATGAAAATAGAAAAACGGAAACAATGCAAAAAATATGCAAAAAAAAAACACAAATAGAAAAAAAAGAAAAAATAACGCAAAAAGAGAGAAAAAAAAAACAGAAGAAAAGGAAAAAAACAAAAAAATGTTATAGACAAGATTCGAACTCTGGTGGTTGATAAATGAAAACTTTCTCCTACCACTGCACCAAACTCTATTTTGTAGTTTACAAAGAAACAGTTATTATATATTAACATGCAATTCCAGATCAGCCCATCCCACACCCTGACCCGCCAGACCCGCGCCCAAACCCACCCGACCCGCGCCCCGACCCGTCTCATGGGGTGAGGTTGACCTCACCCAGGGGCGGACGCAGATGGGTGCAAGGGGGTACAGCTGTACCCCCAAAAAAAAAAATTTTTTTTTAGTATATATACATAGTATAATATATTTAGATACAAAGGTTGGAGTGTTCCCTAAGCAACTTACAAGTTACACGCCTACAGACATCAAACACCAAACACCAAATTAACATATTTTAACTCCCTTTCTCTAATCCCAATACCCCCAAAAAAATCCTAGCTCCGCCAAATTAACAAATTAACATAGTATAATCAATCCTTTACCTCAATTCTTAATTAAATAAAAAAATTGAACGTACACATTTTGTATTTGGAATGCAGAGTTATTACTAATTATATTTGTATTTTAGTAAAAAAAAATGTCTAAAATGTATTGAAGGCCTAAAAAAAATTTCTCGGGGGCTACCGCCCCCGAACCCCCGTAAAAGTTCAACCCCCTTAAAAAAATCCTAGCTCCGTCAATGTTTATAAGATTATTTTTTGCACCCCCAGTTTTAAAATCCTGGATCCGCCACTGACCTCACCCAAGACCAACTCAACTAATAAATAAAGAAACCGAACAACAAAACTTTCGGAAATTATAAAACATAAAAGACAAAACAATAAAATAGTAGTACTATTACTTAATAAGGGATAAATTAGTAAATAACCAATTCACCGAAAAAACGGTTCACTTTGGCTAATTGCAAAAACTCCAGTTTTAACCGAGTGTACAGGACACTTGGTGTCCATTTACCATTTCCGTATATAAAAATACAAGATATTATTTTCTCTAAGTTGTCCATGGGGTTGGTGAAGACGGGTGAATGATGACCACCACCGATTTCATCAACCTTATTTTCTATGGATATGGACTTCAAAAAGTTATACTACTATCGATTAAACCTTATTCAAGTGGTTGAATCGTTTCTCAGCCGCCAATTAAACTTTATTTAAATTTACTTTTTAATAATATTAATATTTTAATTGAACGCAGATTATATTTTGCAAAAGTCCGCACAGCAGAGGAGACCCTCCTCATAATTCAATTGCCGATAAAAATTTGTTTAGATATTTAGGTTTCTAGCAAATTGTAAAACAAAATAAACTAGCGTTCAATTCTTATTAAGCAATGATTTTCGATAATTTATAGCTCAAATGCTTGTTTATTTATTTATTCGTCCTAGCATTTGCACCCCGTGTAAGATACAATAAGTACTTTTATATTTTTATATTTATATAAAATTGATATAAACTCAATTATTATATTTATTTATACATATAATAAAAAATACTAATTTTAATTGAGTATATTTGAGCTGAATATTGAAAAAATAAAGAAAAATGAGTATTATGAAAAGGCAAACAAATAAGTTAAACAAATAAAAATAAAAATTTGATTTATTCCAAAGATGCGAGAGGAGAGAGATGTGTTTAAAATTTTAATCTTTAAAAAAATAATCACATAATTTGAATTAAATTGATTTGAATTTAGAAATTATATTTGAATTATAAATTTGGCTTTTTATGATTTGAAATTAGAAATTAGAAGTATATTATAAAATTCCAAACCTTGTTTAAACTTTGAATTATAAAAATCGCATCGCTGGACTCATTTCAGTTTCATTTTATGTTCTGCAATATCTACGAGATCGAGAATATATTGGTTATGTAGCTTTATAAAATATAGCACTGTATTTGTATGATTTGTTAACATAAAAAGTAAGAACACTTAAAATGTTCAACCATCCTAAAGTACATCATAAAGAATGATTATCACATTTATACATTCCGTTTTTTACCAAAAGTAAAACACTTGTTTTTTTTGGATTGTGATTCAGTATACTGTACTTGATATCCTATTTTATGTTCCATTTTAAATTTTATATTTGTATATATTTTTGTTCAGTTTCAATTTTATATGTTATAGTTTAATTTTGTGATATTAACTAGGGCTTATTTCATCTAATTAGGATATATGATTTTTTATTATTTAATTATATTTTTAAGGGATAATTGCGTGAAAATACACAAACTTTGCCAAATATCCATATTTGACGCGAAGTTAGGATTTTACATTTTAATACACCAACTTTCGTTGTTGTCCAAATTTGACACGACTTAATTCTTAAAAATTCAAAAAACAACTCATTCTTGTAAATAATTATACAAAGACCCACTTATGTTATTATTTGGGACATTTAAACCAAAACAAGATATTTCCTTACGATGTTTTCTTTTAATCTTTGATCCGCGCCTAAAATGGTTTAAAAGAAAACATCATAAGGAAATATATTGTTTTGGTTTAAATGTCCCACATTATAACATAAGTGGGTCTTTGTATAATTATTTATAAAAAGAGCTTGTTTTTTGAATTTTTAAGAATTAAGTCGTGTCAAATTTGGACAACAACGAAAGTTGGTGTATTAAAATGTAAAATCCTAACTTCGCGTCAAATATGGATTTTTGGCAAAATTTGTGTATTTAGGTGCAATTTCCCCTATTTTTAATAGCTAATACTAGGTTAATAAATTCACCCCGTTGATTGGGCAGTTGAGGGGAGCGAAGTCTCAACGGAGTGAATTTCTTATTGTTGACCACCTTTTGAGTATTCTTCCGATGATCCCAGTAATCTCCTCCCCCTAAGAGAGAGAAGCGGTGTGAACAGTGGAAGAGGCCTCCCGCCTTTACCAGATGGTGGGGGATGGGGAATCCCCAAATCCTTTTCCAGCGGGATTTTCCACAAGTTGTCACTGATTTTACAACGATTTTTGTAATTAATTTTCCTTTGTGTATGATGTTAGGTGTTTACAAATGGAAATCCAAGTATGGGATGTATACGGTTGAAAGGTAGATTAGATTTTCGGCGAGAGTTTTTGAGAAAGAAAGAGTGAAGTATTTATTCTTTATCCATGTAAAATATTTGGACAAGAAGCATTGACAAAATGAATGTGACTTTTACCTTAGATAATAAGGAAAATCCGTAAAAGAAACATCTATGTTATCACAATGCAACAGTGCTTGTCGCAAAGCATCTTTGTAGGCTTCACGTCTTGATGATATTGAAATGGGAGGATCAGAATCCTTGCCCTGATCTCTAACTGCCCTGTGCTCATCAAGAATCTTAGATATCAAATTTTGGAGCTACTGAAATTGGAAAACGATGCCCCAAAGCATTGCTTTGTGGAAGAGTCTTCCCATCCTCGGCAGCAACATTGAAGTTCTTAATGGTTGCACCAGGAGGTAAAACACTATCTTTCTCAGCAACCGATACCGTAGCACCATTATTAAGATCAGAAGCGTCTTTGTTTCTAGTGTCTGACATTACACAAGTAGAAGGTAAAGATGGTATCTCAGAAACATGTTGGGCATCCTCAGCATCCTGAGATGAAGAAGGGAGGAGAGATAATTCTTCGGGGTGATTTGTTACTGATTCCAGTGTTGATGCAACGGCAACAGCAGAAGGGTCTCCTCATCTTGCCTCTATATGCAAACCTTTTATGGGTCCATCATGAGCTTCTAACATGCTAACTGATGCAGGGTCATCCACCATAGGTGCACTTTCATTAAAATTTGATGGAGCATACTTTTCAAAGCAACCACACCAAATCACTACCGACGCCTTTCCTTGTATTGTTTTGTAAAAAAAAAAAAAAAAAAAAATGCCACCGACAATGGAAGAAAATCTTCCATAATCCTCTAATCAACCATCCCCGAACACGGAACACCACATGCACCGGAAGCAGGCTATTAGAAAACTGTCGTCGGCGCGACGCCATGGTGGATCGAGTCGAGCACTCGAGCTCCTCCAAATTTGGTGACCCCACCCAACAACTTCTATTGGGTCCCACAAACCCACTCTTTACATTGCTCACCAACCGCAGCCCGGCCCGGCCCGACTCACCCACCACGCGACACGAATCACGAACTAACTATAAATCAACCTCCATTTCCCCATCTTCAAATTCAGCAACGCCCCTTACCAATCCACCACCACAACAACAACAACCAGAGAGAGAGAGAGAGAGATGGCGCAAACTGCTGTGGCGACAGAAAACCAGGCCGGCAGGCATCAGGAGGTTGGGCACAAGAGCCTCTTGCAAAGTGATGACCTCTACCAGGTATGCATACATACATACATCATTAAATGCATATTCTTTCTAATTTATTGATATTCAAACCACAAAATTGTTCTTTCCATACTCTGTCTCAACCTTAATTGTATTTTACTTTACCTTATTATAAACCATGTATGAAACACCACCTGATCTATTTCTCGGTTTTTTGCAGTACATTCTTGAAACCAGTGTCTATCCCAGAGAGCCAGAGCCCATGAAAGAACTCAGGGAAATAACCGCCAATCATCCATGGTAATATATGCTTGCTTCAACAAACTTATAATCAAAGGTCTTGACATATAACTAATTAAACTCTTGGGATTGAAATTATAGGAATATAATGACGACATCTGCGGATGAGGGGCAGTTCTTAAACATGCTTCTGAAGCTCATCAATGCCAAGAACACCATGGAGATTGGAGTTTACACCGGCTACTCTCTCTTGGCTACGGCCCTTGCTCTTCCCGACGACGGCAAGGTAATAATGATTCCATATAGCAACACCATTTTTATTTTAATAATTAAATAGCTTACCAAAAAAAATTAAATTTTTGGTGCAGATATTGGCGATGGACATCAACAAGGAGAATTACGAGTTGGGTCTGCCAGTAATTGAGAAAGCTGGAGTCGCCCACAAAATTGAGTTCAAAGAAGGCCCTGCTTTGCCTGTTCTTGATCAAATGGTTGCAGAGGTAACAAACTCTTACTCGTCAATTTTTTAATTTAATAGCCTTACGCATTTCCAAACTACAAATATTAGAATGTGGACTCTTACAATAACGACGATATGTGTGACCAACTTAACCAAAACCAACTTACAATTAAACTAATAAAGAATAATTTTTGTAAAAGAAAAAACAAATAGGAGGCAGATAAAGTTGATGACCTAATTCCGAAAATTGCATTACAGGGGAAGCACCATGGTTCATTTGACTTCATATTTGTGGATGCTGACAAGGACAACTACCTGAATTACCATAAGAGGCTGATTGACTTAGTCAAGGTCGGGGGTGTGATCGGCTACGACAACACGCTGTGGAACGGGTCCGTGGTGGCCCCACCGGATGCGCCGCTAAGGAAGTACGTTAGGTACTACAGAGACTTCGTGCTGGAGCTCAACAAGGCTCTCGCTGCTGATCCAAGGATCGAGATTTGCCAGCTGCCTGTGGGCGATGGGATTACCCTGTGCCGCCGTATCAGCTGATCGCCACCTTCGCCAAATATATGCGCTTGATGCTGAAGAGATCAAAATTGCTGCCTGCATTCGTTGCGTTCTACTCTCTTTTTTCAATTCCAATTCAATGTGGATGGGTTGTGAACAAATCTAATACTGATTATGTGTAATATTGATTTTTTTTTTAAATGCATGATGATGCTTATGTGTATTAATTATTTCGTTGTTGCGTGTTAAATACACTTATAAAATGATAATCATATCAAAACATCTGTTCCATTTTATTCAGAATCGCATTATGCCCGATTCACATCAATTTGAATCATCCAAGTTCCTAATAAATCAATTTTGGCATCTTCGATTGGTCCAGTTGAAGGAGTGTGCAAACTTATAACAAAGTAGTAATAAAATTGAGTCTAATCAATTTCGAATTAATCAAAAGCAAAAGAATAGACAATATACTAAGATTTCTCGTATACAGTAGAACACATCGAAATGTTAATATCTTGCTCAATGTTAATAGATTCTTCATTATTTTTTATATCATATATTGAGTAATAAAATTATGAAAAACATAAATATTTTGAACAAACAAGACGCAAGTAGATAAATGAAACAGACATCATGGTTATGACTTAATTATGAGAGATAGAGACGGCGGGGTATAACATATGAATTGTGAATTACGTGAGAAGAAACGAATGATACAAACAAATTAAGAGATTAGGTGCACACGGATGCTCACATAAGTCACCTCAATAAAGGATAATCTTCAAACTTATTTTTAATTTACTCAAAATAGCAAACTAAAGAGAGCTTCATTTTATCCCAAAGTTAGCCCAATTAATAGTGCTTAAATGTGTCCTTCAAAAAAAATAGTGCTTAATAAATGTGTGAAATATCTTAGACTACCACACATTTTTCAAAGCAATAATGCTATTTGGACAAAATTTGTCCGGACAAAATATAATTAAATACTTTATAAAATAAATTTATTTATGAAATTTGATTCAAAATAAAATAGGATTTAACTAGTTTTATTGTTTTTCTTATATTGTAATTTTTTTGTAATTTTTTAATAACCTTTTTAATTATTATTATTTTTAAAGTACACAAACTACAAATAAAATAATAAAAAATAATAATAATTGTTAAAAAATTACGAAAAAACTACAATATGAAAAAAACAATAAAACTAGTTAAATCTTTTTAAAACTTGAATCAAAATTTATAAATAAATTAATTTTTAAAAAATTTTAACTTGATTTTTGTTTGGACAAATTTTGTCCAAATAGCACTACTCTTTTCAAAGTTAATATGGAAAATCACATATATAATCTATCTATTATTAAATAGAATACATATTCAAGACATCTCCTTCATTCTCTATCCTACGTCCTATGTGGCACTCCCACATGTTAGTATTTTGATCATTCTCAATTCTATATTATATGGTATTTTTACATCTTTTCTTCATCCATCACACATTGAAATTATCCTAAACTCCATCAATTCATAGTCTATATAAAAAGCTCAATCTTCATGGAGACATTATGCCATCTATTTTTTCCACATTAATTTTATATTTAATCATTGTAAAATATAGATAAAGAAATACTTATAATATGTATTTCAAATAAATAGTTTTCCACATATTTTTATAACTGCAATAGATTTTCACATTAAATTTATAATAAACTTCATAATTCAAAATCTAAAAAGTCGAAATTAAATTTTAATATTTGCAAACCTAAATAAAAGTATAGATGTTTCTGAAATAAATAAGTTCGTAAATTGAACTTGGCTAAAGTAAATAAAATGATCGTTAGATATATTTTAAATAAATAAGTAATTTAATTTAATTTGGTCATATAAAATAAAGAAAATGATAGTAAGATATATATTAAAGGGATTATAGCCAAAAAATACATGAACTTTGACAAAAGTTGTAATTTTCACCCCAACTTTCAATTCAGCCAAAATATACATGAACTTATATTTTTGTTGCAATTTTCACCCCAGTTTGACTTCCGGCGAAATTAGAGCTTAGGTGGCAGTCGGAAAATCCTACGTGGCGCATACGTCCGATATCTTAAACGACGTAGTTTTGAATTAAATGAACAATGGCCAAAAAATACATGAACTTTGATAATAGTTGCAATTTTCACTTGAACTTATATTTTAATTGCAATTTTCACATGAAGTTATAATTGCGATTTTCACCTAAAACTTTTAGGGCAAAGGTGCAGATACCCCCCTGGACTACACCCCCCTATAGCTTTTACCCCCCCATACTCGGTCAAAGCGCGTTGACCTCCCCATAGTTAGGGGTGAGCATTCGGTTATATGGTTTGGTTTTAGCAAAAACCAAACCAAACCATATTTTAGTTCGGTTTAAAAAAAAACCGAACCGAACCGAATTAACCGAACAAACCGAACCGAATTAACCGAAATTTTTATAATTAAAACCGAACCGAACCGAAAAACCGAATTAATCCGAAGAAAACCGAAATTTTCGAAAAAAAAACCGAAAAAACCGAAATTTTCGGAAAAAAAAAAAAACCGAAAATTCCAAAAAAAAATCTATAAAATTTAAAAAATATTAGAAGTTAGATATTATAAAATTATAATTAAAATATTATATATATATATATACATATATTTATATATATTATAAATATAATTCGGTTTTTCGGTTTTGTTCGGTTTTAAAAAATCCGAACCGAACCGAAAAACCGAAAAATCAAAATTTTATGGAAACAAAAACCGAACCGAACCAAAAAACCGAAAAAACCGAACCATATTTTAAAATTTCGGTTTGGATCGGTTCGGCTATTCGGTTTCGGATTTTTTGCTCACCCCTACCCATTGTCTCGGAAAAAGGGTGCAAAAAACACCCCGCCCCCAAACGGCTGTTTAACGCCGTTTTTCCCTTTTTTTTTGTTTTTTTTATTCCCTGTGGGCCCCACCCCAACCCCAACCAACCTTCAACGGTCATCTTCTTAGAATTAGGGTTTAAATACGAAGAACCCTAATTTACGAATTCATTTGACACAAATTGAGAGAAATCGACGAGAATTCGTGCAATTAGCTTAGGGTTTGTTGATGATATTTGGATTCGAGCTATTAACATGAGTTGGAACTCAGGATTCGGGTCTTCCTCGTCGTAAAGTCGACGGCAGATGGTGAACGACGATGAGGTTAGGTATTGCCGTTGCAAATGTGAAGGGAAGAAGTTGAAAGCTACGAGAATGACCTCATGGACGGACGACAACCCGGGGAGAAGGTTTTATGGGTATCGAAATTGGAAGGTACATCACTTGTTCATGATTCGTTTGGTTTTTGTTTAAAAAATTGGAATTAATACTTATTTGTTGAATTTGCAGACCCAAAATTGTGGTTTTTTTGAATGGTACGATGACCCATTGTGTGAAAGAGCACGGGAAGTTATAAACGAGTTGAAGAAGGAAAACATGAATCTTTCAAAGATGCATGAAAGTTCGAAGTCCCCCATTGATTTTGAAGTTGAAATTGACCATCTTTGGTCAGCAATTGCAAGTTGGAAAGAAGAATCAAGAGGTCTTAGAAGGAGAAGTCGTCTTCTTTTCATGTTTTTGATCATTTCTTGGTTTGTAATAATCAAACTTGTTATATAGTATGAATGTAGGCATTAGATACTTGTTATTTTAAATAAATTATTCAATTTAATTTGATCATATAAAATAAAGAAAATGATACCAAGATATATATAAAATAATTTGAAATAAATCTTCATTCCCCATTAATCTCATAATTATATATCTAAATAAAATATTTAATCTTCATTCATATATTAAATTATCATCGTTCCCACATTGATATTTTATAATTCTCATTGATCTTTATTGAACTTCGCCGTGAAAAAAAAAAACATAAATAAAAGGATACCTTTGAGATGCATTTAAAACAAATAGATTCTTCTATTTAATTTACTCGTGAAAAATAATTTCACATAAATTATCCTTCCTGAATTGATCTTACACATTCTCATATATATTGAATTTATATTAAATCTCACAATTCAAAGTTTAAATAAAATTATTATTAAAGTTTACCATTTATAAATTTAAATAAAAAGATACTTAACTTCGAAAAATAATAAAAATATATTTGAAATAAATAGGTTCTTATTGTTTGAAATTTTATCAAGATTATTGACCAATTATTTCTTTATATATATTATAAATTTAAATAAATTCGAGAAATTAGTTGGTATTATTATATGTTTAGGACGAGAATATGTATTAAAATCATCACATATATATACTCCTATGTGCCATTGTCATATTTTTGCATTTTTATTCATCCTAATTTTCCAAACATTTACATATCTATTCATTCTTATTTATCTAAGTATTGTTTTTTTTTATATGAGAATTCACCAAAATGAAAACCTATATAAAAGGATGCTCTTACTCTCCAAACCAAATACCCACATTTAATTGGTGGAGTGATTGAGATTAATACAATTTGAATTGCTTTGTCAATTTAAGTTGATCAAATTTATTTATTTAAATAAAATTATATTTAATTTTATTTTTAAAAATAAATACTTGCATTAAATAAATTATTTCTTCATTTTAATTTAATCATAAAATAAGATATTTTGCACATTAAAAAAAATTGGATTAAACATTGATTTTTTTAATGAAAATTTACTAGTGGAAATACTAAATAAATTGATATGATATAATTTGAATCTAACATCAATTTTCTAAAGTCTTAGACGAGATGATTCTCATAACTTAGTTATGGTCTTTTAAACTTCAAGCTAGGTGATGGTCACGAGTCAGTTTTATTTTCCAAACTCAAAATGGAATAATGTTTGAAACTTCGTTGTGGTATTTTAAGCTTCAAATGTGATGATGCACAAAAGTTTGTTACTATGTTTTTTCAAACTCCATATAAGATGATGTTTGAAAGTTAGTTATGATCTTACAGGCGGCTTCACATTATATAATCTCACAAGTCAGCCATGGTCTTTCAAGCTCATAATGAAAATGATGAATAAAAGTGAGTTATGATATTTAAAGTATCGGGGCCTAGACGAGATAATGCTCAAAAGTTTGACGTTCAAAAATCATAGGAGTATATCATTTTTCGAGTTATTAATGATTAAGTGGTCTTACAGAGTTGAGGTGAGATGATACTTAGATGACATATGAGATTTTATATGTCAATATAGAAAAATTGTACTCCCTTCGTCCCAATAGTAACGTCCCAAAAAAATGAGTACGCAAATTAAGAATATGTAGATAAAGTACGAGAGAGATAAAGTAAATGAAGTGAGGGATAGATAGAGTAATGAAAAAATAAGATAGATATAAAGTAAATGAGGAGAGAGAGATAGTAAATAAAGTAAAATGTTTTCTTTTTTGGATTAGGACATTATAAATGAGACGCCCAAAAAGGAAATTTGGGACGGAGGGAGTACAAAATTTATACTACTACAAAATAGTATTTTCTTATTCTAGCAAAAAGTTAACATTTAATTGATGAATATAATTGATATTAATATACTCTATTTGTCCCACATCAAATGACCCAAATTCTATTTTGGGTTGTCCCATTTCAAATGAACCAAACCAAATTTAGAAATAAAATTGGACATTTAACACTACTTTTTTTATTGTCCCATCACCACTTCACATCTTTATCATACATTTTTAATCTCCGTGTTCAATTATTTTGGATAATTTAAAGCGGGACAGAAGGAGTAATATGAACTCTATAGCATCAAGTTAAATTAATTAAAAAATAATTATATTATATAAAAATAATATAAATAATTTGAATCATAATTTAAAATTCCGTCGAATTTCGACGGATTATACACTAGTAGTATGTAAAAATAAGACGAGGGCGTGGGAAACGTATTGAAAAGATTTGGATCAAGAATGTGAACAATTAAGATAGTTGATTTTTATTTATGGTTTCAAAAAGAAAAACATACACTCTCCGTCCACGAAAGAACTTCCTATCTTTCCTTTTTGGGATGTCCACAAAAAAACTTCCTACCTATTTTTGGACTATACCCCATCACTTATAAGAGCACCTCCAATGGTGGTGTCTTAGAGGGGTGTCTTAGGAGTGGGCCCCACCTAAGACACACCCCTCTCCAATGCATTTTGTCTTAGGTGGGTGCTTAAATCCCCATTTCCACAAAATTCATATTTCTACACTTTTATTTTTAAAATTCAAATTTTATTAAAATTAAAATTCTACATTACAATAATTTAAAGACATAATTTAAATACAATAATAATAAAAAAATTACAATAATTTTCTAGGGCTCAATCGGACCAAAACGAGACCAAATGTGCTCCTTCAAGTCCAATTTTTTTTTTAAAAAATCCCCAATTCTTCACTTCAATTTTAAAATTTCAATTTTTTATTAAAAATAAAATTCAAACATTACAATAAAAAAATATTACATGATTTAAATAATAAAAAAAATACATAAAGAAAATATAGGATTTTAAAAATTGAAATATTCAATATAAAATTAGGATTTTAAAAGAAAAAAAAAACAAAAATTAAAATTAAATCCCTACCCCACCCAGCCGACATCCTTCTTCCCCAACCCACCCTCTTTTTTTTTCTCATCTTTCCCCCATAGTTGCTGCTTCGTTTCCTTTCTTCATTTTTTTTATTAAATCGGCGCGTGCACGATTTCGCCAAAATCCGCCAACGACCCGCGTCTTACCTTCGACGCCGCCTCGCATCACGCCGCGTTTCCAGTGCGGCACACCCCTCTTCGCCCCGCGTCGACCCAGCGCTCGACAAAAGCGCTGGGGATGCTCTAATCCTCTTACTTTTCATTTTTCACAACTCTCAATATTAATTATAACACCTTTTCACCACTCCCAATACACTCAACTACCTTTTATCCACTCTCAATACACTCAATAATATTTTTTCTTAAAACTCGTGTCACTCTCTCCTAGGAAGTTCTTTCATGAACGGAGGGAGTATTTAATTTAATATATCAAATTGTGAAATAATATTTTCACTATTTATGTAAAATACTAAATGAAAAATATAAAATAGATAATAAAATATACTCCCTCCGTCCATGAAAGAACTTCCTAGGAGGGAGTGGCACGAATTTTAAGAAAAAATATTGTTGAGTGTATTGAGAGTGAATAAAAAGTAGTTGACTGTATTGAGAGTGGTGAAAAGGTGTTATAATTAATATTGGGAGTTGTGAAAAGTGAAAAGTAAGAGGATTATAAGTGGTGGGGTTACTGGGGTATAGTCCAAAAATAGATAGGAAGTTCTTTTGTGGACATCCCAAAAAGGAAAGATAGAGAGTTCTTTCGTGGATGAAGGGAGTATTTGATATTTAAAACATTTTAGATGGTAAACATATTTAGTTATATGATTAAATTGTTAGCATATTTATTTATATAGTTAAATAAGTGTATATTGTTATATTTAAAACATTATTCTAATGATATTAATTATCAATTTACAAAATTTTGTATTTTTGTAATTTACCTATCTTTTGAAATAATACACTTAAATTTGTGTATTTCACGATCATATATAATAGACTTAGTTTTATATAATTTGTGTACTTGACGTTGTCATCGTTATATATAAGATATAAATTTATGATTTTTTGTTAGAATGTTGTATTATTTTTTTAGCTTGCACAAATATTATGCTTTTAGGAAAAAAAATTATTCCATACTTTCGTGTAATTAAATGAACTTGATTTCTCTTAAGGTAGAATGTTATGTTGTGTAGGGACCATGCACAAATATAATCGTGTAATTGTATATCTTTCACGTTTAACTTTTTACGTAATAAACATGTTTTTTATTCCATGGGTTACTGATTATTGATTATTTTATAGGTTGGATTGATTTTAACTTGCACATTAGTTATTCCATAGGTTGAATGATCATGTTCGTATATCAATGATTACTAATTATTAATATTTGAAACTTGAAATTTTTTTATTATCGATAGTATTGTTTATATGAAACTCTATGGAATTGATTTGTATAAGATATTTTATTATTTTATATATATATATTTTATTTTATTTAATATTATATTTCTTCTTATATTTATATTATATTTCATGTATTTGTGAATTCCGTACCCGTGCGTATGCATACGCACGGGTAAAATACTAGTTGGCTTTTAAAGCTACGCCAAAACGAAAAGGAGAGAATTCTGAAATGGCGACATTAATTGGTGACAAATAGAATGTCGTTTTAAAGATGGCTGGCTGCACAACATAGTCGAATAAAATTACAAATAAACCGCAAAAAGCCAATATGTTACTATTTATTCTGACCTGGGCCCACATCAACGAATGGACAAAATAGTTTAATACTACTATAATGAACTAGTGTATTACCCGTCGAAATTCGACGGGTACATATTTTCTTATAATTTATATATTTTATGTTATTCTTATGATAATTATATAAAATAATTTTTTATGTAAATTATTTATATAATTAATTAAATTAAATTAGTAATACATTTTAAATTATATTAATCTCAACAACTTTTAGCAATTAAATTATTAATTTTGTTGAGATCATAAAAATACCCATTAGTTTTCATATGAAATTTTATAAAAAGTTGACGCGTAAGAAAAAAAAAAGAGTAGAAATACATATAAATTTGACATAGGTATGATGGAGGATTGATTTGTTGCATTTGTTGTTACAAGATTTATTAATTTTGTTCATTTTTTATTTATTTATTTTGCCTTTTGACCATAATTTTATATGGAGTTTGAAAAATCATAATTGAATTGTGAGTATCATATAATTCCGAACTTCTAAAAGCATAACTAATTATGAAAATAATCTCGCCTGATATTTAAAAGACCATAACTGATTTATCGAACATCGTATCATTTGTAGTTTTAAGACCAACCAAGTTGTGGGCATCATCTCGTCGCAAACTTGACAGATCACCTCTAACTTCTGAGCATCATCTTGTCTGAAACTTGAAAGAGAATCATCTCGTCTAAAACTTGAAAGAGCATCATCTCGTCTGGAGTTTTGAGCATCATCTCATCTAGAGTTTGAGAGAGCATCATCAAATATGAAATTATATTCAACCATGACTCCAATTGTCAACTATCTAACAAACATAACTCTAACAATTTAGATATTTTATTTATATATATAATTTTATTAGTTCAAACTCTAGAGAGAAAGGAAAGAGAAGAGTTCTTAAAGCAGTAAAAGAGAGAGCGTGTGCTTTATTTCATCATCGTAGGTATTTATAGGCATTACAGTCGGGGTACAGTAGTAAATTCGGCTGGTCATCTATTCCGCATGCTCGCCATTAAACTAATTAAAGCTATTATTAGATTATAACTTGTCAGGTCGTTGTCCCCTAATTACAGAGCTAGATTCTGTCCTCATCATCCCGCTCTGTCTAGTAGCTATGGATTTCCTTCCTTGGGGCAGACTTCTACTCTTTGGCTCCGCTCTGCTAAGTAGCTTCGCCTTCTGGCGAATTGTCTCTAGCGTGTGGCTCCGCGCTCTGGCTCCAATAGCTTAGCTATGACTCTAGATCTGGCGATTTGGCTCTGGCTCTGACTCTAATGACTTAGCTCTGACTCTGGATCTGGCGACTTTGCTCTGGCTCTGACTTTAATGACTTAGCTCTGGCAGCTCTGCTCTGGCATCTCTACTCTGGCAACTTGGCTCTGGCCCTCTGCTCTGGTTAGCTCTGGCTCTGGCAGCTTTGCTCTGGCAACTTTGCTCTGGTTAGCTCTGGCTCTGACATCTCTGCTCTGGGTAGCTCTGGCTCTGGCATCTCTGCTCTGGCAACTTGGCTCTGGCCTTCTACTTTGGAAGCTCTGCTCTGGTTAGCTTTGGCTCTGGCAGCTATGCTCTGGAAGCTCTGCTCTGGCAGTTCTGCTCTGGAAGCTTTGCTCTGGCAACTCTGCTCTGGACTTTCCCTCTGCCTATTTCTCACAGCTTCTTTGCTCACTGCTGCTCATCTTTGGTATTCCAAGCAAAGCCACGTGTCCTGATCTTAGGACCATGCATATTTCACCCCTCATCAGAGTTGATAAATCATATTGCTTCCATGCAACAATCACAACACGCTTGATAGCAGATGCCAACATTCTTCAAACAAAATACCATTAGTGAGAAATTAGTACCAGCAAATGAGAGAAGTCGAGCTCCTTGTGTGTGACTGAGAATTCAATATAAAATCCTACTTATATTCTTAGGCATTTTATCAAACAATTGGTGAGCAATACCATATCATAGATCTTTAAATAAAAGGAAAATAAAAACACAATAGAGAGAAGAACAATTACTTTGATGGATAGCTTTGATACGGCAACGACCATGACGATGAAAATTTCTCTCAAATTAAGCTTGTATCTGACTTGATTGTAGTAAAAAATAAACCTTTCAAACCATGTTTTAGAGTGGTTTCCTGACTTGATTGTAGTGAAACGTCTGTGAGATTGAGAGAATTTTTAGGGGAATAGATTGGTAAGGATGAAGCAGAAACACTGAATCTCTCTCAATTAACTTATCTGCACACTCTAAATCTCTACCATCTGAAACAAAAATCACGGAGCGGGATTAGGAATACAGCAGTGGGAAGTATTACCATGACTGAGGGCAGAAAACGCGGCTGGGTGAATTGGGAGTGATTGAGAGAGCCGAATTTTGTGTTAGATCCACGTAGGCTAAGGAATTGAAAAGCTGGGATTTGAAGCATGCCACGTAGGCTAAGGCCTAATCGTATTATTATTATTATTATTATTATTATTATTATTATTATTATTATTATTATTATTATTATTATTATTATTATTATTATTATTATTATTATTATTATTATTATTATTATTATTATTATTATTGTAGTAATGGACGAACAGAAACAAATAAAGTTTGCAGAAATGAAAAATATATTTTTCTTCCCTATATAAATAAAATGTATGGACTTATTTTATAAAAAATAAAAATAAAATTTTAATTATTTTGATAGACATAAAATAAGATTTTGTTTTAAAGTAATCAGTTTATAGAATTTGTGCCTTATTATGCAAACATGTAAATCAATGGCCAGACCCGTTTATAATTTACATATACGTGCATGTCTCAATTCGAACTTAATTTAAAATTAATTTTATTGAAAATTAAGAATATAAATATTATATATATATATATATATATATATATATATAGAGTAAAATTTTGAAGTAGCCAAAATGAAGCATAAAACACAATTTATGGCCACACATTGAAAAAACACAAATTTTGGCCATTTTTATTGATTTGGACATTTTTGCCCTTAATGAGGAGGACTGGGTAGGATCAGGCACGCGGGTCGCGTGCCGGGTCGGGTTAGGCACTTATGGCACTATTAGTGCCATAAGTGCCAAGATGGCACTTATGGAACTAATAGTGCCATAAGTGTCATCGGAAATCCAAAATAAAACCAAGTAAAATAGTCATTTTGGCACTTATGGCACTATTAGTGCCATAAGTGCCAACGAAAATTCAAAATAAAACTAAGTAAAATGGTAATTTGGGCACTTATGGCACTAATAGTGCCATAAGTGCCATACGTGCAGCACAAATACAGAAACAACAACATCATTTAAACCCTAAATGGAACATCTAAACCCTAAATAGAACATCTAAACCCTAGGGGGAAGTGTGCACTTATGGCACTTATGGCACTAATAGTGCCATAAGTGCCATACGTGCAGCACAGCACAGATCAGATCAGATCTGTCGATGACTGAAATCGAAGGAGGCGGAGATCAGATCTGCCGATGGAGGAGGCGGCGCAACGATCAGATCAGATCCACCGCCGCCGCCTCATCAGATCAGATCTGCCGCCGCCGCCTCATCATCTGCCACCTGACCAATCCCTCTTCCACGCGTTTCAGAGGATCGTATCTCCTCCACCGCCGTCGCCTCATCCTTTACTCCGACGAATTCTGCCGCCGACTTCTGCTCGGCGCCGCTGCGATCAGATCAGCTCCGCCGCTGCGATCAGATCAGCTGCGATCAGATCTGCTTGGCACCGCCGCTGCGATCAGATCTGCTCCGATGACTTCTGCTCGGCGCCGCTGCCGCGTAGCCGCTGGAGAAAGAGAGAAGGAGATGAGAAGGAGAGAGGAGATAGCGCAGCCGCTGGAGAGAGAGAGAGGGAGATGAGAAAGAGAGAGGAAAGAGAGAGAAGGGTAGAATAGTCATGACATACAAAAAATGGCTAAAATTTATGTTTTTTCAAATGGTGGACAAAATTTGATGTTGTATGTTGAATAGGGTCATTCGGCCCTATTGTTTCATATATATATATATATATATAGGGAAGGGATCAAAAAAGAATGCTAAATGTAGAGAGAATGAAGAAACAATCTCACCCATTCAAATTATGTAATCTGACGGCTGATCTTTTCCCCATATATTTGAATTAGTTATCAGCAAAAAGGTTACAATTGTCATAACATATTCTTAGGTATCCAAATATATCTTGATATATTATGGCAAGATTTGATTATTTCCTTAATTTTAGCTAGGTATTAATGTTTGAGATAACTCTTTATGTAGTGATTAAATTTTCTTCAGATTTCGTATCTTCCTCAACCCAGCCTCACGCCATTATCGTCAGCAATTGAAGAAAAACATTTTCTTCAGCATTTTCGTATTTTCCTTATTCGCACAACTTGAAAGTTTATTCAGTTTAATATGTGAAATTATTCAGATTAGTTAAATGTTAATTCAACAGAGTCTGTATTTCATATTTTACGTTATTTATGGTTTTTTTCACAATTATTTTATATACTCGAATTCATGAATTCATCCAAATTTTTTATTTGTTCAAATTATTTTAATGTGTATTCAAAAATTAATATTATGTGAATAAATAATAGAATCTTCACCTAATTTATATTTTTATTAGTCCAGTAATTAATTATTCATAATTTAACTCTTAATTGCTTAAATAAAATTAGTAATTCATGTAGCATTTTATTTTTTTCATTATTTCAAAACATGTACATATTAATTTGGTTCTTTGTGTGATAATAAATAATTATATTGTATTTGAATATTGTTCAAAACGTACCCAAATAAGAATTATATTTTTGCGAATAGGGATACTAATTTGCAGAAAAACGTAACTGTTACTCATAAATTGTGAGTAAAGAAAATATTTTGTTGAATAAAGTAACGTTATTCATGAATATATCGTATTCGAATATTGTTCATGACGTACTGAATAAAAATCATAGTTTGCTGAATAATTTATATGATACTCATAAAGTGTGAATAAGGAAACTAAAAGTAGCATTTTTCATGAATAAATTGTATCTGAATATTGTTCAAAATTTACCGAATAAACATCATATTTATGTGAATAAGGAATCAATCGCCTACAAATGTGTAAATATGGACGAAAACATCACATAAGCTAACTGCATAATTCACTAAAATTATAGTGAATAATATTGAAAATTCATCAAATACCACTTTGTTATAAACCGAATAAGTAAAACAAGAAACCGAATAAATTAACTAATACTCAATGAATACAGTATAGTGAATATGTCACATAAATATTTTGAATAATCGTATAATTCAATGAATAAGTCACATGAATATCTCTAAAAAAAAGTCACATAAATATTTTGAATAATAGTATAAAGAATATGTTCTTATTTAACTGAATAATCATTATTCTATGTTGAACAAGCTACACTAATGTATTGAAAAATCACTACTATTTTATTATACATTATAACCGAACAAACTTCACCAATTTAATGAACAAATGTTGTTAATGTTTTGAATAAACCTTGTATCTAACACGACAACACATGATTATAAACTTTAATCTGTTCTACTCTATGAGTTTGTATGAATAGCTATATCATGTCCAACTTTTGCCTTTTTGCATGCCTGCACAACGTCTTCAGAGTGCTTACTCATTGGTGAGATATTTTCAATCATATAGTCGCGATCTTCTTTGTGGGATCAGCAACAAATACAATTGTATTATCGTCCACTTTCCAGAAATCCTTGATCGCTAGTCCTAACAAAAAGAGAAAACTACAAAAAAAATTAAAAAGAAGAAGTTATCTACGTCTGCAGCTGTACCAGGCGTATCAGGATAATTTTGCGCAAGAACTCTCAACTCATATCTCGTATCCTTTTCAAGGGCGGCTATCTCCTGCGACTGGTTCCCCATTAAATTTTCAACAAAAAAATTCGAAACATCAAAACAAGAGGGCACAATTATACCACAAACTGACTATGATTGTATACAATAAACTAAAAGAACGAATATTCAACAAATTTTGCCTTTGTATAAAAAATTTAAACAACTAAAACACTAAATCTTACAAAATACATACCTTTCGATTGTTGCGCGAAGCGTGTTCTTTAAACCTTTATTCGATGAAATTTTCCTCTCTACGAAAATTAGAACATACCTCCGTCGTTTGCCTGAATATTCGAACATACCTCCGTCGATTGCCTGAAAATTTTGCCCAAAAGACGAAGATCTTCAACTTTCTTCTTCAATCTGCAGAAGGTTTTCTGGAATATAGATTGTGTCTATTTGAAAAGCCCTAATCTACACCATAAGAATCGGCGAGAAGTTGAAGAGTGAAAGTCGGAACTTCCACATTTACCTTCGTGGTGAATTTCCCTAAAAACCCTTTGTGCAGTCAATTTTCGAAGCATTTAATTTCACGCGTTTTTGTTTGCTTAATATTTCAATTATTCGAATTTATTTGGAGCCGTCGGATCTTGTAGATCTAATGGTACATATTAATTCTCTATTCTCTACTAAACACCAATTCTCCATAGATCCCTCCCCTATATATATATATATATATATATATACAATATAATATATTGCAACATATACATATAATATGTACGCTATTGAGAAATATAAAATTAATAACAAAATATATATCTAATCACTAACATTCAATTAAAATAATTTATCGTATATAGATTATATTTCTTTTATCGGACATGTAAATCTAATTTTTATCTAGACAAAATAAATAATAAAATTTATTAATTTAGATTATATGTAATGTTAATATTATTATATATATATATATTTATTATTAATTATATTTATTATGATTAATGAATCTTTATATAGAATGTAATAGTTAATTAATTAATAAATGATGAAGATTATATATGGTAAATTTTGAAATGGTGAGGTTTTAGATATGCCACATAGGTTAAGGCTTAATCCTATTATATAATAGATGTGAAATTTATATATCTTTAGGTAATTTCACGTTAGAGTTTTTTTAGTATTTTTTATCTTTTTTTGCGCACTTTCACATTAGTTAAGAAAACGATATTGCGCTGTTAATGTCACATGTCAAGAAATTTAGATTTGAATCAATCAGCATGAGTTTTATAAATTTTATTTATTACAAACTAATATATTATGCGAATTTTAAAAATATTGTGTATTATTTTTAAGATAGTATTTCATTTTGCTTTTTGTATGCAGGACTGTTTTTTCAGTCACTCCTTTTCATATAGGAGTATCATTTTTGTAATAATAAGATACTTGTATTATTTAATCTACCAAACTAAATAAAAGTACTGTGGGGAGTTTGAATATATACTTTACAAGTCTATGACACATAAAAGTTGACTATTATGAATGGGAGGAGGAAAGTAAAAGTAATTAATATAGTTAGAGCATTGAATTTTCCCATTATACCCTATCTATGTCTCATTATATAAACAAGCATATGTGATTTTAAAAGAATATTGAACATACATTTAAATGCCGCTAATAATACACCATATTTATGATATGAAAGATACAAAAACCTAACCTATTTATTATATGAAAAAACACAGTTTTCAATTCCCATTATACCCTATCTATGTCTCATTATATAAACAAGCATATGTGATTTTAAAAGAATATTGAACATACATTTAAATGCCGCTAATAATACACCATATTTATGATATGAAAGATACAAAAACCTAACCTATTTATTATATGAAAAAACACAGTTTGTGGCAAAGCATTGAATTTTCCCATTATACCCTATCTATGTCTCATTATAAACAAGCATATGTGATTTTAAAAGAATATTGAACATACATTTAAATGCCGCTAATAGTACACCATATTTATGATATGAAAGATACAAAAACCTAACCTATTTATTATATGAAAAAACCCAGTTTGTGGCAAAATGGTAATTAAAGAATCAATCAAATAGTATTTATAAAATTCAATAAATCTCATATCCCATATATTTTCTCTCTCCTCTCTCCTCTCTTTCATGATACGCATTCTTCAATTTTCTACTCTCTCTCTCTCTCACTCTCTCACTCTCTTTCTCTCATATTCTCTTTTCATATTTTGATGATTTAAAAAAAATTAAATTTTATTTATAAAAAATATTCAATATATATCTTAAATTAAAGATGAATGCAAGATCTTTGATTTGGTATCAAATAATTATTCAACTCTTTTATTAGTATTCTAATAAATTCTAATAATATAATTTATTTTCCTACTTATCAATTGAAGCTTTTCTAATAAGATGACATAGGTAATGAGCTAACTTAGAAAAAATTAATTTTATGCATGATTAGCTTATGTTTTAAAACTATATATTGTGATGTGAAAACTCTTTTCTGATTGTTTCTTCGTTTTTTTTTTAAATTTGAATGGTGTGTTTATTCTATAATTTTAAGGAAGAAATTAAAGTTTTCCATCAAATAGATGGAAAATTAAAAATGACACTTTTCAAAATTATAAAATAAAATTAAGAAATAATAATTTACATTTACTTATATTCTAACTATATTTAATATTTATTTTTTATTTATTTGATACATCATTTAATTTATTTATTTTTGATAAATTAACGTGATTAAATAAAGAAATTTAAAGGCCGCGCCACAGGGGCTCGAACCCAAGACTTTCGTTTTTAGACATTTCCCCTAATCGCTTAACCGATACACACGCTACATCGTTTAATTTTGATGCAAAACTATGTTCATCGTGCATCGCACGGACAAATGTACTAGTTTGACGAGATGGAGCAGTGCATTTCTCTGTGTTTCTATTTGATGTTAGACACTATTTCTGTGAAGCTTAAACCAATAGAAGATGGGCACGTGGAAATGAAGGATAAGTGGATAACCTAGAATAGTACTGATAAGTGTCATCTATATAATATATAAAAGAGGAGTTTTATCTCTCCATTTTTTCCCTCCATTTTTCTCTCTCTCTTCTCTCATCATTTTTTATTATATTTTTTCTTTTATAATTTTAATTCTTTTATAAACATTGTCAAATTTAATTTATAACAAAATATTCAATGTGCATCGTAAGCTTAAGTTCGTCAGAAGATCTTTAATGGTATAAAAATTATCAAAAATGAATTTAAAATGAATAGGTTACTAAAATTTTAAAATATTTTATTTCCTTTTTATTTGTTAAAATTTTACAACTTTCTATTTATGTTTGTGTATGAAAATATTTATTTATTTATTTATTTATTTATTTATTATTATTATTATTATTATTATTATTATTATTATTATTATTATTATTATTATTATTATTATTATTATTATTATTATTATTATTATTATTATTATTATTATTATGTGAAATACTCTATAATAATAACATGTAATTAATTTTCAATATCAAATAATTTAAAATAATTTAATAACTATTACTTCCTCCGTCCGCCAAGATTATGTAAAATTGCTTGGGCACGGGATTTAATAAAATTGGTAATGATTTTGATGTAGTGGAGAAAGGGTCCCACCACTTTATGAGATGTGTGGTTGAGATTGAATTTTGAGTGGTTTTTTTGTAAATAAAGAGTGTTAGTAAGGATAAAATATTAAAGAAGATGGTGGGACCATTGCCATAAAAGGAAAGTGACATAATCTTGGCGGACGCCAAATATAGTAATTTTTACATAATCTTGGCGGACGGAGGGAGTATTATTATTATTATTATTATTATTACACTTTATACATAATTGAAAATTACTCTCCGTCCACGAAATAAACTCTCAGTTGGGGTTCGGCACGGAGACTAAGAAAGCTGAAAAAGGTGGTGTAAAAGACTAAAAGGGTAGTTTTTATGTATTGTTATTACTTTTACTAATCTTTAACTAGCAAGTTGATAATAATAATAATAATAATAATAATAATAATAATAATAATAATAATAATAATAATAATAATAATAATAATAATAATAATAATAATAATAATAATAATAATAATAATAATAGTAATAAGGGTTAAGTACCAATTTCCCCCCTATCGATGGCGTCCCTATCGCGTATTGATTTATGCCTAATTGTTCTAATTTTAGGGGTTTGCATGTGCTTATTTTAAGTTAAATCTTCTGGAAATTGGTGCGTTTTATGGTCTATTTTATGCTTTGCAGAAGATTTAGGTTTTCGAGATGAAGAGTGCAAATCTTGGATAATTTGGGCTAAGAATCGTGTGTTTGTGCACACTCTAGCATGGAAGAGAGGCAAAGCCCCCGTGCCAGAACCGAGAAGGCCGCGTCAGAGCTAAAACCCCGCGCGGAAGTCAGGCCAGAGAAGTCAGGCCAGAGGAATCGAAATGCCAGAGGAGTCACCAGCCAGAGGAGTCACCAGCCAGAGGAGTCATTAGTCAGAGAAGTCGCTAGCCAGAGGAGTCAAAAGTCAGAGGAATCGAGAAGCCAGAGCAGAAGAATCACCTATTCCTCTGCCGAGAAGCGCCAGCATCAGAGAAGTAAAGTCCAGCGCTCGATAGCAGAGAACTCACCGTTCCTCTGGCGAATGCCAGAGAGGAAGCGATTCCGCTGGAGACCCATTCCTCTGGCGAATGCCAGAGCGGAAGCCATTCCACTGGCGAGAGCCCCGAATTCGGCCGGAGTAGGAGTGTTCCCAGAGCGCGCATTGCAGCTGGAAGTTGCCTTATTTTGCACGATTCTATTGCCTTTAGAATTCTTCTTTGCATGGCAACTTCCATGGTGATCCATAGGGAATTGAAGTCTATAAATAGGGCCATACTTTTCATTGTAATAATCAATCTTTTACCCTAGTTTTAGACGTCACCTTGCGATTTGTTGGTATCAAAAGCTTAGGAATTTCATTGCTTTCTTAGTTCAAGGTTTTTAGTATTCTAAGTTAGATTTTAATTTCGTTTTTAGTTTAGTTCTTGGATTGTGATCGAGTGACACGATTATACGTTCAAGACAGTCACGGTATTTAGTATTTAAATTCAATTTACTTTCGTTTAATCATGTTTACATTTTTCGTTTATGCTTTCTTTTCAATTATGCAATTTAAATTATGCACTTTAGTTTCACGCCTATATTAGAAGTCTCTAAATTTACAAGTCTTTAATTTCTTAAGTTAGGTTTAATTCGAGTTGTTTAAATTATTGCCTAGGTTAAGTTTAAGTTCAATTTACGTTTAAGTTTAAGTTACGTTTGTAAATCAAAACCTTTACTGCTTTCTTTTATTTCTTTTTCTTACGATACTACTAAAAGCCCTTAAAGACTTTCCTTGAGAGATGACACTGGGTCAACTTACCATCGCTAGGATGTCCTTGTTCTATTGCAAGTCAACTTAGAGGTGTTTCTAGTTGAGTCAAATTTTGGCGCCGTTGCCGGGGAAAGTTTTAGGCGTTTTAGTTGTGTCGTTTTTACTTGCTTTATTTAATTTCTGTTTTTAAGTTTCTTCCACTCGGTGCGTTTAATCCGTTTGTTCAGTGTTGTGCATGCAGGGACGCCGTAGTCTTAAAGGCAAATTGGTGTCTCCTTTGCATAGTACGAGCGAAGGGATTTTCAGGAAGAATAGCTGCAAGGGAGTGATCGGGAACGACAGAGCAGATGGTTCAAACTCCAGTTCTGACGGAGAAACACGTGACAAAACTGAAGATTTCTTCTCTGACTCTGAACCTGAAGTTCCAGCGCAGACTGTAGAAGAGGAAGAAACCAGCTCTGCCAAGTCCTACTCTGATTCTGAACTACCCGAGCAGAGCGCAGGAGAGGAGAAACTAGATTCGCCAGCCAGCTCTGACTCGGAGCCTTCAGAGAAGTCAACGAGAGAGGACGCCAGCTCTGCCGATACAGAGCACACGACAGCCACGGCAAAACACACTAAAGAGGAGGAGGCCAGCTCCGCCAATTTTTGCACCAAGCAGAATTTAAACAAGGAAAAGAAGGAGATGGCCAAGAACACGGAATATATGGGAGACTTCACCAGGCCGGTAATTGGAGATACCAACACGTTGGCAATCGTGCTCCCCGCTGCTGTGAGAAACTACAATCTCAAACCTAATGATTCGAATCTGCTGCCGGTGTTCCACGGGATGCCAAGCGAGGATGCGCTGCAATTCATCCGGGATTTTTGCACACAAGTGCAAACAATCCCTCTACTTACTCTTACGGAGGATCAACTCAAGCTCAAGTGCTTCCCTTATGCACTTAAAGACCGGGCGAGGACGTGGATGCTATCTCTGCCGCCCAACTCTATCACTGCGTGGGGAGATGCTTGTGAAAAGTTCATGCTGAAATACTACCCAAGTCACAAGACACAGGAGCTGAGAACAAAAATAATGGAGTTCACCCAAGGAGCGGACGAGCCTTTACACGAAGCTTGGGAGAGATATGAAGAACTCCTCCGCCAATGTCCTCAACATCAATTCACTAATGTGATGTTGATGCAGTTTTTCTACGATGGGTTAGTAGAAACTGCTCAATTTATGGTGGATAGCACAGCAGGAGGAAACATAGCTCGGAAGACAGCGGCAGACCTGAAAGAGATCTTCAAGACATTGGCCAAAAGCTCCCAACAGAAATCTGTCCGTGGAAGAAGAGCTGATGCCAGCGCGGTGACAAATCAGTTTGAGCTGCAGAAGCAAGTAGCCGATCTTGTGAGACAAGTGGAGCATCTCAAGATGGGCAAGATGGAAAATTCTCCAGTTCAGAGTTCAACCTCGCCGAATCCAGCCATGCAGTACGTAGAGCCGTGTGGTATTTGTGGAGATGTCAGCCATGGAGCCCATGAGTGTCATCGAATGGGAGAATTTACTCTGGAAGGACAAGCTGAGGTCTATGCGGCACAAGGATTTCAGAGCTATAATCAAATGCAGAGCAGACCTGGATTCGTGCAACACTACAATCAAGGGCAAGGCTATAATCAAGGACAGAGCTATAACCAAGGGCAGAGCAGACCGCAGAAGTATAATCAAGGGCAGAACGTCACTAATGGATGGAGAGGTCAGCAGCCCTGCCCACCGCAACAAAATTTTCCCTAACAATATCCACCGAGGTATCAACAGCAAGGGAATTTTCAGCCTTCGCAGCAACATGCTCAGCCCCAGAAGTCATCACTTGAAGATACGTTGCAAGCTTTTATGGAGATTAGCAAGCAGAATATGGAGATGACTAAACAGAATATGGAGTCTCAAGCATCCACCATAAAAAGACTTGAGACCACCGTAGGGCAACTGTCGGGCACCTTGAACCAATTGCAGCAGCAACAGCAGCCCGGAAAATTCCATGGTCAACCCTTGCAAACTCATCAGGCTCAAGCTATCACTGTTCTCCGTAGTGGTAAATTGGTAGACAATCAAGTGGAGGTACCAGAGCCGACTCGCAGGCCAGAGCTGATCCGACCGCCAGTTCTAACAAAGCCGTTCACTCTGTCACGATCACCAGCTCTGACGAGTTTAGCCATGCCAAAGTCAGAGCTTCCGAAATCACCTCTGGCGAAGCCAGTCCTGCCGATTCCAGAGATGCCGAAGTCACCTCTGGCGAAGCCAGCTCTGTCGAGTCCAGAGATGCCGAAGTTACCTCTGGAGAAGTCAGTTCTGCAGAATTCCACCGCACAAGGTTCAGTTCTGCCAAGTTCCACTCTGACGAGCCCTTATGAAGAAAAAGGACCAGAGCAGAAGAAAAATGAAGGAGAGAAGGAAGATCAGCCAAAAGACGGAGTGATGGAGGAAGGAAAAGAGGCCAAACTACACAAATCCACTACACCTTATCGGCCACCAATTCCTTTTCCGGGCAGATTGCGGAATGAAAAGATGGATAAACAGTTCGCCGACTTCTACAACATGCTTGCCAAGGTGAACGTGAATCTGCCCCTCCTGGATGTGATCAGAAAAGTCCCAGTGTATGTGAAGTTTTTCAAGGAGTTAGTCTCCAACAAGCGGAAGTTCGAGGACAATGAGAAGGTTCTGGTCTCAGAAATTGCGAACTCGATCATACAGCAGCCTCTGCCACCAAAGCAACGCGACCCAGGTAGCTTCGTGATTAAAATTGCTTTAGGAAATGGTAAGGAAGCTACGGGAATGTTAGATTTGGGTGCTGGAATTAACCTTATGCCTTACTCTATTTTCAAACAATTAGAGTTAGGTGATTTGAAACCCACCCGCATGTGTCTACAACTCGCCGATAGGTCCGTTAGATACCCCCGTGGGATCATAGAGGATGTTTTAGTGAATGTTGGGGGCTTGATTATTCCCGTATATTTTGTGGTTCTCGACATTGGGGAGGTGCATGAAAATGGTGTAGAGCACACACTACTGTTAGGAAGACCGTTTATGGCAACCACTAACACCTTAATTGATGTTAAGGATGGAAATATTAAAATGACTGTGTTAGGGGAGTCAGTGTCTTTCTCTGTGCATGATAGTCGTGCTATGCCTTCTGCAAATTTTATCAACGAATGCTCCTTTATAGATCCTATTGATGGCTTGGTTGAGAAGGTATTTTTACAGGAGCAGGAGTGTGTGGAAGTCTGTGCTGGATCGACAGACATGGAAGAGCTAGCTCGGGAAGCTAAAGAGTTCAGCTCTCCACTGCCCAGCGCTGCCCCCTTCAGCTCTGCAACCTTCAGCTCTCCACTGCCCAGCGCTGCACCCTTCAGCTCAGCTCTGCCGAGCTCAGTGCTGCACTGCCATACGGAGCTGCCTATTGATGAACAGATGAGAACCACGAGGCCAGCGCTGGAACTGAAGGAACTCCCAGCCAATCTCAAATACATGTTCTTAGAAGAGAAAAAGGAAAATCCGAGGTTCAGATCGATAGCGTTGTCCCTGAATAAAGAAGGCGTGTTGCCAAAGGACGTGTTTGACTCTGGCGCAGCCCATTCTAAGGAGAATTTCAGAGGAGACAGACATCGCATGAAATCCTACTATGGGCGGAGTACTCCGATGGTGGTGGAGTCTCACACTCTGCACGATCCTCACTAAAGATCAAACTGAAGTCGGGCTGGAGACTTTAACTCTAGCGCTTGGTGGGAGGCAACCCACCGTTGGTTTGTTTTTACTTTCTGTTTTTCTTTGTTTTTAGTTGTGTGTTTCGTGTCTCTCCTAAGTTTTGGATGCTTTGCGGATACTATGATGCTTGGTGAGCATATATTATTTTCAGTGCTGCACTTCTCCGCGCTGTACTTCTCCGCGCTGTACTTCTTCGCGCTGTACTTTTCCGCACTCGCTGCAGTTCTAACTCTGCCACAGACCGCAAAGCCCCTTCTTAACCGCCTTTCACGATGCTTCAGTTTCTCAATGCCAATAATCAGGGACGTTTTCTTAACTCTTCTTATTTCTTTTGTGCCCTGAGGACATGGCATGCTTTAAGTGTGGGGGGGTGTTTTATTGTGCATATATTTTCAATTGGGCGAGATTAGTCTTTCTATGCTTAGTTTTTGGTCTCGAATCTTGCTAATTTTTATGAATTTGTGGAAGAGTAGATGGTTTTCGATGCGAATTTTGGGTTTGTGAATGAATGGTGGTTATTCTTGTTTTACTCTTGATATATGTTTCTTGATTGTGCAAAGAATTAAGAGTTTTGTTACAACACGATTGTAAGTTAGTAAAACGTGATTTGTCCGGTAGATGCTAGAATGAGTGTTGTCATTGTGATTGCCTACGATCGTATCTTATCTGTGAAATGTGAAAAATGTTGGACGAATTGCCAATTTTAAAATTGCCAGCTCTGAAACATCTGGCATGTTCTGAAACGTGACAGCTCTGAGTCTCTGCTCCTCTAGTTCAACTATGAGCATGGGAAACCACGTGAAAAGACTTTGGATTGCATCCAAATGATTTTATTTCATGAATTATGGCTCAACTGTCGAAAATCTTAAGCACACAAAGTGTGAAAAATGGTGATATTGATTATAAAGGCGATCACATTAGGGAATTCACTTCTAGCGGAGAATTGGGTCTGATCGAATTACTTACATTACTCTTTTGTTGTTTCTTAAACTTTGAGTTACTTACATGATCGAGAGATATGTGTTGATTGTAAAATTTTGAATTCTCTTTGAGAATGTTTGGATGGAAATTAGCATTGTTGAAATCAATATCTTCCTAGGATTCATATGGATTTTGCTTGAGGACAAGCAAAAGGCTAAGTGGGGGGGGGGTTGATTTATGCCTAATTGTTCTAATTTTAGGGGTTTGCATGTGCTTATTTTAAGTTAAATCTTCTGGAAATTGGTGCGTTTTATGGTCTATTTTATGCTTTGCAGAAGATTTAGGTTTTCGAGATGAAGAGTGCAAATCTTGGAGAATTTGGGCTAAGAATCGTGTGTTTGTGCACACTCTAGCATGGAAGAGAGGCAAAGCCCCCGTGCCAGAACCGAGAAGGCCGCGCCAGAGCTAAAACCCCGCGCGGAAGTCAGGCCAGAGGAATCGAAATGCCAGAGGAGTCACCAGCCAGAGGAGTCACCAGCCAGAGGAGTCATTAGTCAGAGAAGTCGCTAGCCAGAGGAGTCAAAAGTCAGAGGAATCGAGAAGCCAGAGCAGAAGAATCACCTATTCCTCTGCCGAGAAGCGCCAGCATCAGAGAAGTAAAGTCCAGCGCTCGATAGCAGAGAACTCACCGTTCCTCTGGCGAATGCCAGAGAGGAAGCGATTCCGCTGGAGACCCATTCCTCTGGCGAATGCCAGAGCGGAAGCCATTCCACTGGCGAGAGCCCCGAATTCGGCCGGAGTAGGAGTGTTCCCAGAGCGCGCATTGCAGCTGGAAGTTGCCTTATTTTGCACGATTCTATTGCCTTTAGAATTCTTCTTTGCATGGCAACTTCCATGGTGATCCATAGGGAATTGAAGTCTATAAATAGGGCCATACTTTTCATTGTAATAATCAATCTTTTACCCTAGTTTTAGACGCCACCTTGCGATTTGTTGGCATCAAAAGCTTAGGAATTTCATTGCTTTCTTAGTTCAAGGTTTTTAGTATTCTAAGTTAGATTTTAATTTCGTTTTTAGTTTAGTTCTTGGATTGTGATCGAGTGACACGATTATACGTTCAAGACAGTCACGGTATTTAGTATTTAAATTCAATTTACTTTCGTTTAATCATGTTTACATTTTTCGTTTATGCTTTCTTTTCAATTATGCAATTTAAATTATGCACTTTAGTTTCATGCCTAGATTAGAAGTCTCTAAATTTACAAGTCTTTAATTTCTTAAGTTTGGTTTAATTCGAGTTGTTTAAATTATTGCCTAGGTTAAGTTTAAGTTCAATTTACGTTTAAGTTTAAGTTACGTTTGTAAATCAAAACCTTTACTGCTTTCTTTTATTGCTTTTTCTTACGATACTACTAAAAGCCCTTAAAGACTTTCCTTGAGAGATGACACTGGGTCAACTTACCATCGCTAGGATGTCCTTGTTCTATTGCAAGTCAACTTAGAGGTGTTTCTAGTTGAGTCACGTATAGCACCCTATAGTCAGGGTAAGTGCTGCTTACTACCTCAACGTGGCAAAATCGAAGCAATTCTCCCCTGCTACTTAACGGACGTTAACGCCGTTAGAAAAAAATATATTTTTTTTATTTATGGTGGGGCTCATCTCTCTCTCTCTCTCTCAAAATCCGTCCATCCCCTCCTCTAAATCTGTCGTCGCGGCCTTCCTCCGGTGTAGGACCGTCGACCGCCGTCGATAATTTCTCCTCCAAACACCCCCTTCTCCTCCCGCCGCCCTTTCTCTGCCTTCGCCGCAATCAAAGCCCTCATCTCCTCCAGCTCCAAACCCAGTGCTTCTCCCCTTCCCTCTCCCGCCCGAAGCCCTCCAAATTCGCACCTCCTTCCTCCCTCAAACACACATGCTACAGTTGAGTTTGGCCGGAAAATTTTCACTACCAAGATGAGAGGATGATGAGACATTATTCGCTCCGTTTTACGGGCCTTTGATTGGCAAATTAATTGGATTTGAAGCGGTAAAATGAGGGGGTCGGTGGAGAACATGTGCGAAACCGCAGATGGACCGCGCGGTGGTGAATAGGGGCTGCAAGTGTCGGCTCAGAGAGGGAGAGAACGTGTGGCAGCGACGAATGGTTTTTGCTGCTGCTCTCCGGCCGAAGCAGACGATGGAGCATCCACGGGAGGTGCAAAACTGAGAAGGAGATCTGATTTTTTTTTTTTTTTTTTTTTGCTGTGATTTCAAAAATACTGAGAACATAGGTGAGCTTGCGAGGATGTGTGTGTCGGTGTGATTAAATTGAGGTGGCGGCGAAGAGGTGGAGGGCGGAGGGAGATCTGGCCGGAAACTACATATTGCAGTTGAGTTTGGGGTCGATTCCAGCGTCGCAGAGAGATTTGGCAGAATTGAGAGAGAGAAGAGAGAGACGAGAGAGAGAGAGAAGAGAAGAAAAAATATTTTTTTCTAACGGCGTTAACGTCCGTTAAGTAGCGGGGGGGGGGAATTTGCTTCGATTTTGCCACGTTGAGGTAGTAAGCAGCACTTAC